>NW_028301540.1:6452500-6460000 GCF_042242905.1 Orbicella faveolata | reverse complement strand
GTGAACTTAAGTCAACGGTTGCTGTTTTTGACCCTGCAAATAACTCGTTGTTGCGCTTGTAAAAGAGAGGTAACACGTTTCACTCAGCAAGCCTTTTGTGTTAGAGGCAAAGTTCTTCATTCGTGGATCTGCAGGATCTGTTTACGAGGCGTTCGACAGTTTTATAATTTATCATGGAGCAGCGGCGACTGGCGACTGTACTCGCTTCAGTGGCCTAAACACTCTTTCATTATTCTTTTTTTAAGTTCAGTGGCTCCGTAGCCACGTTAATTTATTGAGCAAGGTTTCAAAGTGAAGGATGTAAGAAGTCCTTTAAGAGGTTCTCTTTTTCCTCTGTCATCATAATCGATCTGTTCCTGAAGCAAGTAAGAAATTTGGACCGGTTTGCTACGTTTATTCGTGAGAGCAGATATGTCTTCGATTTGTAGAATACCCTCGGGGTACAATCATGAGTTGGCGTTCTGAAGTCTACATAAAATAAAAGAGAGAACAATAGAAAAGCCGGCTTTCTTTCTCAAGTCTACAACCCTGTCAGAGAGTTTTGAACCGAAACGAAGATTTCTTTGAAAATCACTGAACCCAACCAACCGCTGATAAGCACCCCATGGAAAAAACTAATTACATTCCAAATTGTCGCAAAGTTCTTGTTATTAGTAGTGTTAATCACAACTGACAATAAAACGTCGTCTAATAGTTGCAGACCACATTATTACCAAAGAGCGCTTTAGTGGATCTGCATATAGTGGATACGTATGTAGCGCGCAAACAGTCTGCTCCCAAACTCTGAGACTCCGATACCAAAGGTAAGTTTCATTTTAATTCTACTCGAGTGTGGTTCTGTAGCTCATGCATCTAGTGACTCTTTTCACTGAAATAACATAATATGTGCGATGCGACGTTTAGCATATATTCATATTCTGTGCGGCGTTTTGGAATACGCTCATTTCGTCTGTAGTCTCTAGGACTGTAATAAGTATTCGTTTATATAAGAATTTTCTCTCTCGGTGTGTTACCAGCACTGGTACAGTTTGCTTTGTTAATGTTGGGGCATGTCTCACGGCAAGCCTAATAATTTTGTAATTATGGTAGCGTTGGTCCTGAAGTACACGAAGCGAGCAAAGCGACATTTTTTCGCAGTCATTGTCTAATCTTTTGTTTGGTTATCGAGGCTAGACTAAAACCTTTTACGGATAGAACAGACTGTTACTTGTCTTACTGACAATAAAAGAAAATATCATTAGGAGAAAAATGAAGGTTTCACAATGATATTAAATCTAAACTGCACTTATTCATTTATCCCAAACATATTCTTGGACGTTAGTTCGTTCCTGTTGATTGAAAGCGTCGAACGCATTTTAGTAATCTTTTATTACTGCTGACAACTGTCAACAGCATTGAGCAGCAGTCATACATGTAAGAGATTAATTAACTTTAACCGAAATTTTGCTGGTTTATTTTAGTAACTTGTGAGAAACCTTCTTCATCTTCACTCAATTATTGTCATTCATTGCAGGTCTTGTTCTGTGGAATTCGAAGCGAAAAAAATGTGATTGACGGAATAGAGGTAGGAATTTTTAGATAAATGTAAGCGAGAATTCAGTAAGGCTGGGTTTTGCAGCTTGGACAGTCATTAATTATAATGTCGACTGTAGGTTGCTTTGATGGATGAAGATGAAGATCGAAAGGAACATTCTGTGTACCGTCAACTCTTTCATGGCGGGTTTCTTGTTGGCTGTTTGAATTGGTTGCATTACTCAGTTTGCTTGTCTGTGAAGTCTAAACTGTCGTTATACTAGAAGTAATTACAGATTAGGCTTTAGACTCCCTGAATTATGACCATAACAGTTAAGTAATGACTGGCTTGCAACCTTTATGATGAATCAAGTCATTTGGTCAGTATTTTAATTACAGCTGTATCATTGGGAATTTGCATTTGGAAACATCCCAACTATATATTTGCGTTTCTAGAGTTTTAATTGTCTTAGTTGTTACTGGCCGCACAAACAAAAAGCTTCAGTACATTTAGAAGTGGTTAATATTACGGTTCAGTTGTATATTTTATTATGTGAAACCCGAGATTCGTTTGTCCCCAATGGAGAAATTGTTTGACTTTGAATATGTTTACTATTCTGTTTACATTTCCTACTCTAGACCAGTTTGTGCACAGAAGATGTAATAAATATAAAAAAATGGGTGTTAAATGCAAAAGATTTTTCGTAATCTCAAATTCTTACTCAGGCATTTAGTGAATACCGTTAGAATCCAACATGCCAACAAAATTAGTTTGCACTTCAATGAACATAATTTTAGAGCACAAAATTTGGGATTGTAGATCATTTGAGTGTCACAGCAAGCTGACATTTTGAAATTAATAGTATTTAATATTTCCCAGAATTAACGTTAACATAGACACGGGAAGAAGTCAGTTGCTCTTATATGTCAGTATTAACACCAGTAATCTGTACAAACCCTATATACTTTGATATTTAAATTTACGCTCAGCATTTTGTTTAGAAATTGAAAACACATTTGTACTTAGACAGCCCTACATGTGAAGACGTGCCCAAAAGAGACTAATTCAAATACCTTGTGGTCTGTGCTCGCTGTTAAATTGCAACAATTATTGCAAAAAAAGCTTGTTCACGTTGGTTTATTGATCGCTATTTTGAAATCTGCTTGGCTGAAAACCACAATTTTTCAGTTTTTCTATGAACACGCACCCAAGCCTGCAAATAATTTTTGTCTATAAGCAGATCATTTGTCAGGCCAAAGACAAGTTTTGACCTGACAAAAAGCCAGTGTCATCAGACAAATTTCTTTTTTGGTCGTTAGAAAGTAAAAGTAAGAGACATTTGAGACATTTTAGTATTTGAGTGTGGACCCTTCGCGAAAATGTTGGTTGCAAATTTGAATGGCTTAAAAGTAAAGTCAATTGAGTGTAAAATCGATACTAGCACCAGAAAAGGGACCTTTACAGCAAGTCAGGTATTATTTTGCCATTGCAAATTGACAAATTTACAAATGTTTATACCCCTAGTTTTCCTTCAGTCACTTGATCACAGGTGTATTTTTTTCCCGGCTATCAAGTTTTCCATGACGTCTAAGGCCCTCGTCCACACGTATCTGGATATTTTTGAATCCGCAACTTTTTCTTTCTGAATACGGCTTCCGTCCACACGCATCCGGCGAATTCAGCAGCCAATCCGGATATTTTTTAATCTGCTCTCCAGAGTGGAAAAAAATAAATTCGCAGCGAATCCGTAACATGTGGACGGTGAATCCGGACACTTTCAAATCTGATGATGTAGCAAAATTGTGTCCTGAGTCTCTAACCGAACAATTAACTAATATGGTGGCACAATGTGTAGGCCTAGTTTGTCTAGAGTGAATCTGGGTACACTGTCGGATGTGTGTGGACAGATGAATTCGATTTGAATACACTGCGTGTGGACGGGAAAGTATTTAATCCGGAAAGTAAAAGTTGCGGGTTCAAAAATATTCGGATATGTGCAAATGGGGCCTAAGGAAAACCTCGGGAAAATCCCGCATGAACAGCTTGTCAGTATAAAAACTCAGACTTCGAGGTCAATTGAATAAAAAAAATTGCGTAATTAGTTGAAATTCAAATTGTAAGTGGTCGTGACCACAAAGCGTGACTAATTTGTACATTCATGTGTTTCACAAAAACATGTCTGTAGTACGGAAACTGTATTTGAACCACAGACGTAAAAAAAGAGCTATAAAATGTTTTGATCATGCGGACTAGAAAAACATTTGGTTACATTTTAGAGGTTTTAAAGTTTTTGAAAGCAATTGCATTCAGATAAACGAAACGTGAGAATTTGGGCCGTGTACAAAATTTCCGTGATCTTTCAATCATAACACTTAACAAGTAAACTACAGGTAACAACATAAGAACTCAGATTTTAGTAGTTTTTCAGACGAACGTAATTCAGACTTAATGACGCTTCACGATCTTTCACAACACCACTGCAAAATGCATAAATTAACACGTAGCTTGAGTAGTGGCGCTGATGTGACATGTTTGGAGGGGAGGGGAGAGAGCTGGTAAAATCACCATCATTATATTAGTGGTCAACTGTCTTGCCTGTGAAAGTGGGATATAAGAGAGGGGAGGGAAGGCTGTGGATGGAATTTGGGATGAGAGGCCTGAGTGGTCAGTAAATGAGAGGCTAATAGGGGAAGGGAGGGTTGGAAGGTTGGGATTTCCAATTGTTGAACAAATCAAGTGAATTAGGAATAGTAACTACAATGTTGTTATAAAAGAATCAAAATGCACCAGAACGATTTTCAGTTGATATCATACCCCAGAGAGAAAGAATATCTCCTCAGTAATGTTTTTCAGAACAGTTAAATAGCAAGGTTGCGTTTACAAGGCTGTGCCCTAGCAGCGCCTGGTTGCCTCAGGCGACCAGCTTTCATCATCGGGCGACAAGATAAACATACCTTTTGAGATTTAACTTAGAGATGAAAACAGTCTCACAATAATAAATTTGTCTTTCCCTTTTTGATTTCAAAACTTCAGACATTCAACCCTGTTCAATGCATACATTTGACACTAGCCTGCAGTGATACGGACAGCAGTTTCCTTGTTTACTTGCTATAGTGTCAACAAAAAGACTTCTTAGTTCTCGTGGTTTGTATAATGTGCATGAAAAGTCCCTTATTGAAGGAGAATGTGAACTGTAGAGGGAAAAGAGGGAATTGGAAAAGGACTCAATTTTTCTACATATAAGAACCATTTTAACTCATAAAAATGTGAAAATGTGGTCTTTCTTCATGGACTTTTGGCAACAGTGTTACAAAAAATTACATGTGAACCTTTGGCATGTGTAAATAGGATAAATACCTTAGAAACAATGCAAGACATTTTTATTTGAGGGTCAATTGGTTATCATATATTTATTAATGCTATTAGATAATTATAATTAATTAATCAATTAACTAATTAATTAATTTTTGAATTTAAAAATGTTTTAGGAATTTATTTTAAAAAACAGAAATGTAACAATGAGAAGCACACCGAGTCTTTTTCGAAAGAACAACCTGTTAAAGTTATTTTTTTTAAAATCTTATTGTGTGTAAATTATTAATTAAAATAATTTTAACCGTGATTGCAGTGAAAGTGGAAATGAAGCTTAAAGGACAGAGAATTGACTAACTGGAGGAGCACTGGTCGAATGGTATGATTGTTTATACCCAGAGCTTATTACTTTACTTTACAAACTACAATTAAAATTTACATGATGGTAAATTTCAATCAGTGTCACTCAGTCAGAGAGCATCTAAAACATTTCATAAACAAATGTGATGTAAACATGTGTTGAGGAGATCACTGCTGAAATTATGGGTGAGGACCAGTAAATCTTGATGATACCCTACAGCTACAAAGCTCACTGCGATAAGCAATATGTGTCATACTAGTGTGTACCTAACTGGTGTAGAATGCTACATTTCAATATGTGAATCTAGCTGTCACCTTGCTGTAACAGACTATCCTTAAAATAGGGGATCCACGGTTCTCATTAACTGCTGGTCGCCAGCTAAAAAAAATGGCTACTTCAATTTCTGAGCCGCCTGCATTTTACTGAGGTTAAATATACTTCTTATTTAACGTAGGTAACGACGAGGAGTGTGTGGCTCAGTAGTTAGCGTGGCGTTTGCGTAGCGTTAGCGTTTATTAGCGTCTTTTCGTGGCATGCTGTGGCGTTTGTTTTGTTGCTAGGGTTTGCATTACTGTAGTAGACCTGGTGTGGAGGAGTTTCTTGTGCCCCTGGGTCAGCGGTGAATTGTGGCAATTTATGCGTGTGCCTTTAGATGTGGTCTTAGTTTTACTGTGCTTAGTGTTCAGGGCGTCTTGATCAGTTTTGGCGTTTTTTAGTGTTTTCTCCCACCCTCCTCTCCCTTTATTATTTTTACCCTATTTATTAAGAATTTATTAGTATTTTTATTGTTATTTTGTTATTTATTTTTATTTATCGTTTATTATAATTGTTATTATTTTTATTATTACCACTGAGGTCCTGGCTCTGTGTGACGGGTGCTTGGGCTGGGGCTGGGTATGGCGGTCAGGGCTCGTGGCTGGGTTGTGGGTAGGGCAGGCTTTTGGGGTGCTCTTGCTACCTGGGTTTGGGGTCGGCAGCTTCAGCCCCCGGGTTCCTGGGCACCCAACCTCCATGTGCGACCCAGGCGTTAATAATGTATAATACGTATGTAAGTTGTAAAGAGTAATTTGGGGAAAACACAGGTTTTCTGGAATGTGACTGAACCCTGACCATCCTTGTCTCAGGTCAGTAGAGGCCATAGGTAAGGAGGAGACTTGGATCAGGATGTGGTGTATGTTTTTTAATTACAGTGTAGGATACCCCCAGACCTCCCTTGAAACTTGTGCCTTCAGCATTTGATTTAGTGACCGCTGTCTACTTCACAAAACTAGCCCTCTATTCTCCACAGGCAGCACAGATGTTGATTATGATTAATACATGACATTATGCTGTTGGCGAATGCCTTACAATTTTAACCATTTAAAAGACAATGTATCAGTCAGAATGCTTCGAAAATTGCTCTAAATGCTATGTGTAGAAAATAATCTCAATAAAAGTGGCTTACCTTATGTTTGAATTGTGTATTTTGATGTCTTCGTGTTCCTGTAGGTGGGTTAAAGCCATTTAGGTGAGATACACTTATTGAAATTATTTCCTACACGTAGTATTTAGAGCGATTTTCGAAGCATTCTCATGTCTTATAAACTGCTAAAATTGTAATACAATCGCCAACAGCACAATGTCATGTACAGTGTATTAATTGTATTCAACGTCTTGGCCGCCTGTGTACTCCCTAAATGAATGAGAACCCTGGGATTGTATGTTGGCTGAGTGATTATGCATAGGAAATATTAATTATTTGTTTGTGAGGAAATATTATGCATGAATTTGACAGATACAAAAAGCTACAAGAGGATTTGATTTTAGCCCTGAGGGTACTTGTTATAATGTCCTATACAGCGAGGTTCTGCTTGAAAGGTTCAGGCTTCATGTATATTAAAGGTTAAGGGGTTCACAAGTTGAGGTATATGAAGGGTGAAGGAAGATCTGTCTTTTAGGTATTCAGATCAAAAGGGACTTTTAATTAAATTTTTTCGAACAAACAAACTTTACAGTGGTATCATATAATTTAGACCTTGCGGCAGAGCCTCCCCATGTAAAACTTTGTAGAGTACCTTCCCCCCTCCCTCCGCTGGGGGATTTTAGATGTAAGGGAGGTAAAAGCAGTATAAAGAAAGTCAAAGAAGGGTAGCCATTTTTACCAAAGAAAACTCAATGTGTAATTTAGTCTTTGGCAGCTGACCCTGACCTTTTGATTTTATGAGAGTGTGAATTGAGCTCTCTTAAACATTTGGTATTTTTTTCGTTACATCATATATCGATTTCATATTTAAAAAATGTAATGTCCATTGGCAGTTAGTTGGAAAGCTCTCGC
>NW_028301540.1:6397500-6447500 GCF_042242905.1 Orbicella faveolata | reverse complement strand
AAGAGAGCATTTTCGACACGGCCTTATACGTCCTCGATGTCGTTTCAGGAAAAACACTCCTCACATTACAACCATGTACTAATGACATCCCGCTTGTTGGCAACCTTGATTGCAAGTTTGTTGGTGACGAGGAATGCATTACTTCCTTCGCTGGTCTATTAAGCGGTCATTTTCTTCAGCTCTTTAATGTCAAGTCAGGTGACCTGCTGAGTGAAATTGCTAGGGAAAGCCTTGTGTACAGTTTAGCAGTTTGTCCTCGTGAGCGTCTTATCGCCGTTGGCTTTGAGGATTCCAATGTGAATTTCAGAGTTCTTCGGGTGAAGTTGCCGGGAGATAACCACAGCAGAAAGAACATAAGGTCAGGTTTTATTAATAGGGAACAAAGTTACATTACAATGACTTCAAACGAGTAACCTGAGAGATTTTTTACCAATCACAGCACGATTTTTCAACAAAAAAATCTAAGTTAATCTCACCATTCATGTTCGAGTAGCGCGGCTCTTAACCCTTGGAACGGACGATTTTGATTGGTTGTTAACTGGGTTCAAATTTCGTTGACTCTGTGAACAGCATCAGAAGCGAGCGATACAAATAATTTCAGTTAAACCTTGCGCGTAGAAAACAATGCTTAACGGTCCAGCGACAGAAAACCGATAATTTTGAAGAAATAATTTGCAACTCCACAGAAAAGTCTGATCCTGTGACGAAAACAATTTAGAATTCAGCAATAAACAGCCCCCCTGGGGGACCTCCATACGAAAAGGTCGGAAAATGAATTAAACCTGTAAGGCGCGGCTCAGGTTTTATTTGACGCCTAAAAGATACCACCAAAACAGAATTGGCCAGATTACCAGTTGCTGTTCAGGACAAGGATCCCGCACTACTAGACCGGACTCGAGAGACCGGCGGAAATCGTGCCTAAAAACGGAAATAAGAGCATTTCTTTTATTAACATATTTTGGGGTACACCCTAAAAATTACTTTGATAGATAAAAATAGTGGCGTTTCGCCCAGAAAACCCTAAATGAGACCAGAATCCTTGATTTATACCCCTAAGCGAGATGACGAGCATCCCAGACTTTTCCATATGGGAGTACCCCCCCCCCCCTCCCCCCGGGTAAATAGTTAAGACCCTGAATCTGGCAACACAAAAAATTGAGTGTATCATGATCACAAGCAACCATTCAGCGTTTACGTGCTTGGTTCAAATTGCGTTTGTCGCTTATTTGTCAAGCTGTTCAAGTCAACGACAACAGCGAACATTGACGCTGCCCTAACACGATTGGTCGAAATACGAACAAACTCACGCACGTATGGTTGAAACTCGTGCTGTGTTTGGCTGAAAACTCTTTGGAAACCACAGTTGAAATCACTACACTGTAAAAGCAACACACAAAAATGAAATTGTTTAAAGCGTGTATTAGTACTAATAACAATGAAGTAGACACGGATATCAACCTAAAACTTGTGATAGAAATGAAATTACGATATACGTGAAACTCAGCGAACAATGATACGACTTCGACCAGTTTATCGCGAGCACGGGATAATGGGGAAAAAATCTAGGCGGGTCATGTCACTATAGTGCCTAGTAACATGACCTAACTCACCAGGAGTTCTGTGTAGCTTAGTGGTTAGAGCGTCTAACTGTTAGCGAGAAGCTATAGGTGGGAATGCAAGCAAGAACTGTGAACTTTTCCCGTTTACCTCACGTTCGTAACAAGTTAATTGTTGATGAGTCCGGGCTGATCATTATCGCTTTAAATAATACTTTACATTCCAGCTGGTCTCTGATTTTCACCGGACTTGACACAATTTCCTCTCGGTGTTCAGTTTGTTGATTCTTTAGTCCTGTAACTCCTCCTCCCCCATCTCGGTCCTGTATGTTTGACATAAATGAACGTAAATATTTTTCTTGATTCAGTTACATATTTCAGTGGTAAATAACATGCATGTGTGGTCTACATACACAATAAGAATGATCTGTGTTTAAGATTAGTTTGGACATTTTGTTGTACATCATGTTGTTTATGTGATCTTATATTTCAATTTTAGTGTTTGTTTTTTCTTCTTTTGCGGCAGGATCAAACCTAAAGAGTGAAAAGAGTACACTGCAGCTAACAGTCCGCTGACTGGATGATGTTGCAGTAAACTGATCGAGTACCAGCCATTCGAGTCAAGAAGAGGACAGACTTTGCAGTAGATCTGTAGATAGAATTTAGGTGTAAATGTGATATTTTAAGCTGCTGAGAGCCTCTTATTTCTTAGAAGATCGTTTGAGGTGCGCAACACTAAAGAATCGCGCGCGAAATACAATTGTAAAACGTTTATATGCGAGTTTAAGTGTAAATAAGTTACACATTGTTCGTAGGCAGTGGTATAAAAACCAATTGCAAGCTACGAAGTTAAACTGAGGTGATTAAAAAAGTGATATTCTAGGCTGCTGAGAGCCTCTTTATTTCTTAGAGGATCGTGCAAGGTGCGCAACACCAAAGAATCGCGCGCGTAGGGAGTGGGAGAAAACCGCTGTACTGTCTCACTTCTCGCGTGATTCTTCGGTCACGAATTCTTTCCACGAACCTCTGTGAAAACTAAAAGGTTTCAAATTGCGTAAAGGAATCAATTTCTTCATTTGTAAAAAGTTTAAATAAGTTTCAAGTCTAAATAAGTTACGTAATGTTCGTTTGCAGTATAAAAACCAATTTCATGCTGCGAAGTTAAACTGAGGCAATTAAAAAAGTGATTACATTTACCACTTTAGAGAAATGACGGAAATTGGAGAAACTTGCAAGACAAGAGTGTACATGCTGTCAGTACAAGAGAATAATCGTGACTAATTTTGAATCCAAACATTCTTCTTTGAGGCACTGAAAGAACCACTCCTGGATCTTTTTCAGTTTGATAAATTTGGTTAATTTTCTAGTGCTTAGATAGCGACTTTGCATGCGATGGAAATGAGAATTTTGTCTTTTAATATCCGTGAGTCAGTCTTGTAATGCGCAAAAAGGACGAATATTTTAATCACGTTTGACCGAATGCTTGTTTGAAGTTCAAATACATTAGGGAAACATTTAAGTCACTTTCGTCTCTATTATTTTCAAAAGTTTCGAGTAGACTGCTGGCAGTTTGTTTTTCTCACCAAGTCAGGCAGGGAGTCTGAAGCAAGACCTGCTAGCCTAACGGGGATTGGGACGAAACACGAGCACGGCACTCGTCTCTCCCCAAGCCCTATTCGTCCATATCGCTTCTTTGCGTTCGCTTTCGCGGCTGAACACTCGTCGGACCCTAAGAGAAAATGCCGGCTGTCACCAGTCTAGTGCCAAGTTGTTTTTAGGACCAAATTATTTTATAATGTAAGGTACCGACTGATTACGTCAGAATTCAATGACGTTTACTATGTATCAGGCAATCTTTGTTTTTAATATTTGCCTTAGTAGCTTAAACGCCTCAGTTTTTGATCGACCTACAAAAGTATTAGTTTTTAATATTGAAAGGGCATGGCATAATTGAGTGTCTCAAGGAATCTGAACCTGATGTATTGTAACGTGGGTTTAAAAACTCCAAATTTTGTAGGGAATATATCGATTCTTCAGCACTTTTGTCATCCAGAAATTTTGCTGCAGTTTTTCAAAGCCAGTGTCCCTTTCAATACTACACCCAAAGAGCTTAAGTATGTTTTACTCGCTCTATGTATCAATTCGTATCTAGCATAATGCCAGCCTCAGTTCTCCTCGCTCGCAAAGTCGTATGCTAATAAGACAAAATATAAACAATGACGTCAGCAAAGATTCCTCCATTCAGACGCTATTACGTCATAGTAAGAAAGATTAAGGATGACATCTGTGTAAATGAAATCAATCAGAATCAAATTCTGTCCACAATTTGAACTTGTATAATGTTAGGAAACCCAGTGTCATTCAATGACACTGTAAGTTACTAGGGAATAGAGCTTATTAAGGATTTGTGAAAACTGCATTTTATTTAGTTTTTGTAGAAAAGAAAAAGTAATTTATCAAAGGCTTTGCAGACGGAGATATTTTCAATTTATTTAGGTTTTGTAGGAAATAAAATTTATTTGGACCGTGTAGAAAAGATGTTACCGATCGTTTCGACTAATATACACTTTTACCAAATCGTATTATATTTTCATAACGTTTTTACGTTTTTCGTAACGAGAGATTTAAAGTTTTCAGTGTAGTATTTTTTTGTTAAAAGTAAAATAATCGATTCTAACACGACTCGATTTAAATGGAATAAAACTTATAGGTTTGTGAAATAGAAAGGCTGTTGTGTTACGTCAGTGTACAAGCAAAGCTAAAGTCAACTTCAAGTGATAAACTGCGGTAGCTGCAAAGGGGTATAAAGATGCTTTCCTAATATGGCAACGGCGGTCAAGTTTTCTCGCGCATTTATCAGCCAATCAGAGAAAACCCAGATATTTTAGAATAATCCATGACCATGAAAAATGGTTTTCTTTTCCGCATTTCCATTTCATTAGAAGGGGGGGGGGGGGGAACCTTTGGTACCCGGAGTAAATTGAATATGAAGACGGCTATATTTAGACGAATTAAGCCCGTATACTCGGGCTAGCTTCCCCTACCCCTCCTGCGGAGTCTAGGGTATCAGATTTTCTTATAGAGGCTAGTTGTTCCTGCCGAACTTTTATGATGTTCTCTCTGTATCAATTAACCAGTTCACACAGGAGTACATGCTGATAATTTCGACATATAGAAGATGAAGGACAGGTCGGTCAATTGGATCGTCTACAAAATACGCGCAGTGAGACGCAAGTAATGCAAGTTACCAAGTTATATTTCGGTAATATACTCTTACAAGAGATTATCAAGGTAAGAGGGTGAATCCCTCACATAGGCCTTATATCCAAAGTAATCCCCCAAGTTATTTTTAGACATTGTCAGAGCGCCCTCTTTATAATATCGCCAACCGGAGACACTACCGGAATTTGTAGATTACGTCATCATTATGGGATATTTGTTGCGGAATGTAAGGACATAAACAACATACCTTGGCTACAAAAAGCTGTTACGATTTCCAGTTACGCTCAATATCAGTATGTGTTCGCTCGCCTCCGAATCGAGCGGTCCGGGTTCGAGTTCCGGCCGGCGACATTGTGTTGTGTTCTAGTGTAAGACACTTAACTCTCACAGTGCCTTTCTCCACCCAGGTGTAGAAATGGGTACCAGCCAATAATGCTTGAGTGTAACCCTGCGAAGGACTAGCATCCAATACAGGGGGGAGTAGAAATACTCCTAGTCGCTTCATGCTACAGAAACCGAGATAAGCTCCGGTCTGGACACTTGGCTCGTATGCAGACTTTACCTACCTCAATACTAGTATGCTGCGTTCGGAGTTATTGCAGTGCCGAAGAAATAACCCTTTAATACCCGGTGTAAATGAAACGGCTGCATGTAGAGACGACATGAGCGCGATTTCTCTCACACACGTTCCCTCCTCCCCCCCCCCCCCCCCCCACTTCCCCCACTCTTTCCTTCGCCTCCCTACTCCTCTCCCGCGTCGCCTGCGGTATGAGCCTTATGCTAACAGCTCAGTAGTCTTAAGCAACAGACACTCAAAAAGATGTTATAGTAAATGTTGATTTTCATGAGTTACAGTCTGCGGGAGAATTTAGAGACCTCTCAGCAAAGCTGTGTCCTTCACATATGATCGATAAAATCTTCTACTGGATAGAGCGGTTTTCATTTGAGTGACGAAAAGTAATTGGATTTGCATTACTACGCTACACGATTGGCTTAAAAGAAAACTCGCGCCACTTTCTCATCCAATCAGAAGTGGTATTTCAAGTTTTGTTTACTGGATTGTCGGTATCCATTTGAAATAGATAGAGTCATTGGTAATCACTCTACCGGCTCAATTGAAATCTGTTCAGCTCAGATCCCAGTTAATTGTAATTCACTCCGGTCCTCAAATTACGGGACATCGAGCTTACAAGTAACAACTTTTTTCTTTTTTCTGTGATTTTGTACCGTGATGGCAGGGTTGGCTATCGACTAGAAGCTTGCAGACAGTGGAGACATGATCGGCAACGCGCTCCTGAGAGACCGAGAATTGCCCAAAGACCAAGGCCAAGATTTATTTTTCGCTGTTCCTTTGTCGTGCTCCTGGGGGAGGGGGGGGGGAGTACTCCCAGAAAAATCGGCTGGGGGTGTGCGGCCCGCTTCCCAAACCCTTACCTTATTTATGACCTAAGACCGGACCCGTAAATCAATACCCTGTTTCAGACTTGTCTTATAATTAGTTACCTAGTTCAAGGCACTGTAAAGGGCTTTTGTTGATGGTCCGTCTCGATAATGATGAAAAGGTAGTTTCTTCTAAAAAAAAAAAAAGACATACCGAATTCAGGACTAGGGTGCAAAAAACATACCCAATTAAGACTAAAATGGCCAAAATCGATACCCTGTTTATGCACAAAACGGCTAAAAACCATACCCTTTCAGCCCTTTGGGGCCGTACATTACATAGCTCATATAAGCGAGGACCCCCCGGGATCGTGCTCCACGCTCAGTGCCATTAAACCGCCTGTTCCGCTGTTCTGCGGTCTCTTGAAGGACCCTTGGAGTTTTGCCTTTTCCGCTTGTTTCGAGTCCTATTTTTACAATAACTGCCTAATTTGTCGCGCGCTGATTGCTTCATATTTATCATCAATAGGAGCACAGACGGACATAATTTTAAAGTTGAACTTTTAGCTGTCAAACTGTCAACTTTTTAACTAATGAAATTTTATGGACTTTATTAAGTCACCAATCAAAAAGAGAGAAAAGCTATTGACAACGTTCGCGTCACTTTGAATAAACCACTTATCTTTGTTTACGGCAAGTTTACGGCGTCTTTTCCCCTCATTTATTCCCAGCATTTGACCATTTTGGGGTCTTGTTATCGTATACAACTAATTGGCGTCAGTTTTCTATGCGTCTGTGCTCTTATTGATGATAAATTTCGACATAACATTGTCAAAGTTTACTGCGGAAGCGCTCGCCTGCGGCTCGTGGTTCCACAGACACTTTGACAATGTCATGACGAAATTAGTCATCAATAAGAGGACAGACGCATAAAAACTGACGTCAATTTGTTAAAATGCGAGTAAAGTGTGCTTGCACTGTTAGCCGCATGCGTGACATATAGGTGATAAGAATATCGATATTCATCAGTTAGGGGATATGTTCTTATTTTTCAGCGAATTCTCAGAGCTAACATTAGAAGAAAGGTATGGCAGACAATAGGGAGATTTCATATTTTTATCTCGGGACTGAAGTGGTTTTCCTTGGTAATTTCACGATTTTCCGTTCTGTGTCGGCTGAAGTGCTCCATTGCAGGAGTAATTTTGTCGTCACGCACTATCACTACTCGAAGAAGCGTTGGTGAAAGAGCTTTGCAAGAGCTGGAAATTTGTTTTAAGTGTACATGGCAGATATTTTTTTTTATTTGCTTGATGGAATCTACATGAGATCGTGATATGGAGATCGAAATAAAAATTGCTTATGGTTGTTTTTTCACCGCTATTTAGCTATCTGAAAACGTGAAATTTCACTTCTTGTTGGGTTGGGACCTGGGACTAGTCACGTTGTAACGTCAAAACAAGAATGCAGGTCTACATATCTTTCGTAAATGTTTGATTGTTTGTAAAATAAATGTACACTTTAAGGTTTCAAAACCTGTTGGCTTTTCTCAACACAGTCTATCATTGTTGATTTTCATGTGCAAAGTGTTCTAAAACGTTTCAGGAAACACCATACAGTGACGATATGGAAGATGAAGAAGCCAGTTTCTCTCAAACAACAACTGCCGAACCCTCACCATCCTTAGCAGATCAGGGAAAGAACTCTTTTTAATGTCTACGACAGACACGAAAATTTTCTTGACAAACCACCGGCCGGAGGACGTGCTCAATATGCGACTTTCATGATCCTCGTAAATTGTCTGTTTTGTCCTTAGCAAGCTTGGAAAGTGACGTGTGTTCAGTGTGCTTCTCTCGCTCAATCCAGAAACCAGAGGTCTTGCATTCAACTCAGCGGGACTCAGCGGCGTCCGAGTTACGAAACTTTCGCGTCTTGCTAGCCTCGCGGATTAGACGTAGAGGTCCGCTGTCATTTAGAAACTGGTCAAAAATCTAACTCGCAACAAACAAATGAGCTAAGCCGGGCTAGACGGACAAATACTGATTATTTTATTTTTGAAAGGCCATTTGTTGCTTTAGTGTAGCGGCTAACATCATTTTTTTGGCAAAATTGTTCACTTAGTGATACAAGGATGAAATTTCACAGAAATGTTTTAAATTAAGTATTCTTTCTTTCTGATCGATTAGCCACTTCAAATTTGGCGGTATAACACTTTTTTTTAACAATTTACTAAATAGGTGGTCTTTATCTCAACATGGCCGCCATTAACTCTAGGTATAGAGTTAATTCGCAGTCTTATACAGGAGAAGTTGATGATGTTGCAGTACAAAAGTTCATTGTCCAGCAAAGAAACTAAAAAAATACTATAGCTGAGTAGAAAACGTTGGCTGCTGGCAAAAATGTCCGCAGGCTATCAAGAGTCGCAGAAGGAGCAGCCTTTATCATGGCCAGCGGAACATGTCTGTAAGTATTTTAGAATTTTGTACTTAGGTTATTTCGATAATAGATTTTAGTTTTAACCCTCATATATTACTTGTGCTTGGGTCAAAAGGTTGACATATGTTTAAAAGGTTTTTGCACTTTAAACCTTTCAGACGATTCATCTCAAATATAGGTCTTCACATAGAAATGGCTGCTCTGAAATTGATAGAGTCTTTACTTCAGGACAGTGGTTAGACAAGTGCTCTTGTTGAGGCAGGAGTTGCCTCATCTGGTACTTCAGAATCTTATCTGTCAGCCTCAAGTGTTACCAGATCTCGTCAAGCACATCATATCACAGCATGTTGTCTATACAAGCAGCGGCAAGCTGCATATAACAGCTATAGCAGAGATACATCTTAAAGTCCACAAGGTGTTCTTGATTTCGAAGAGTGGTGTAAGAAACAAAGACTCGAAAGTCCACAGTTCGCATTTCGTTTTAGCTCTAGAGCTAACCATTCTAACATTGGTTCGTTCATTTAGAGAAGCCAACTTTTGCCTGTATCGTGAGAAGCTGGCAGAACTTTTGCCCCATTTCTTTGCAAACAACAATGTGAATTATGCGTGGTGGCTTTAAATTCACCTCAGAGATATGATGACCATCGATCAACAACATCCAGAAGTAGCACAAATCTTGCAAAGAATTCTTGTCAATTGCAATCGACCAAGCCCATAAACAAAACAATGCAGTCATCAAGGATGATGGAGGAGCGATAGGCTTGACAGAGGACCCTACAGCACTCTGGAGGTGGATGATAGCTGGACCAGCGGTGAGCCGCCTAGTCGCTCGCTACGAAGAGGTTGCGGGAACTTAAGATACAACAATCAGTAGCAAACATCACGAACAAGGCGGAAGTGCTCAAATAGCAGTCTGAGAAAGTGGAAAAGCTATTCACAGTATTTAAATAAATGGGCAATCCTTTTGAATAAGAGTCTGCAGACCTCCTTGTGTAAAACAAAAAGCTAAGGACATTGCCGATCCGGCTAATTAAAGACTTGTTGCAACTCACTATAGCAGAGGCAAAGATCAGTTCTAATCCTTCATTGAAGGACTGAAGAAAGATGAGCACACCTTGTTTTATCAAATAGAAAGACGAGATCACTTTCTTCAAGCAAGAGGAAATTTCCAGTGCCGCCAGTTCCAAGGAGAGGACACTGAAAGAGGACTGTTGCCTATTTTCCCAACTTTTCATTTCATGTTAAAGCAGACAGTGTGATTTGCATGATTTCTTCCAGCACGAAAACCAGTCAGCTCCGGCTTCCCTCAGTGACAGTGGGAAACTTCACACATGTCAGAAATCGCAATTGGTTTAGATACTTGAGTCTAAGACTTTGATTCCAAGCACAGAACCAGAGGCAGATGCAATCATCATGGATGGATTACTGAGCTCTTGTCAACTCCCAACCCCCACGTACATCAAAGACATTTGATGACTACGCCAATCAGGACATCCTTCCAAGAGTTAGACCATATTCTACCAAGTACCAAAGAGTTGACATTGTGTTTGATGTGTATAAGGAGTCCAGCCTGAAAGTAGAGGCACGATCCAAAAGGGGCAAAGGGATACGAAGAAGGGTTACACCGACCAGCAAGACTCCCCAAAATTGGACAAGCTTTCTGAGAGATAACAACAACAAGACTGAACTTTTCCATTTTCTTGCAGATCGGTTGTCCGAAGCAGACATGCCGTGCTTGGAATACGTCTGTTGCAATCGCGTAATTGCGTTAGAAGATTTAGCACCATGTATGCACAAAGAGGCAGACCCACGTATTTTTGTGCACGTATGAGATGCGGCAATGGACGGCAGTAAGGCTTTAATAATTAAGGCAAACGACACGGATCGATGCGGTAGCTATTGCCATGTCTGTCAAGAAATCCTTAAACGAGCCTGCTCTTGAAAAAGTGTGGATTGCATTTGGCCAAGGAGGAAATTTCCGATTGATTCCAGTGCATGAACTGGTAAACACAATCGGTCCAGAGAAAGCCAGTGGACTCTCATTCTTTCACGTGATCCGACACTGTGTCTGCTTTCCGTGGCTAAGGAAAGAAGTCTGCATGGCAAACATGGAATGAGTGCAAAGGGGTCTCGACCACCTTCACCAAACTCAGTCATTGTGTGACATATCTTGACGACGCTGATCTGCAGAGTCTAGAGCAGTTTGTTGTGGTCATGTATGACAGGTCCAGTGCAGATACAGGTGTGAACGATTGAAGACTGAATTTCCTCGCTCGCAAACAGAGGCCGTATGATGCAATACGACCTCAGTCTGCCCTCAGGCTACATTCAGAGCATGCTGCCTACCAAGGAAGAATTATCTGGGGTCAAGCCACTCTCCCTCGACCTGTCACAAAAAGTCCAGCTGATTGGGGTGGAGTAGGCGAGGTGACACGTGGCAGATACTTTGGACTGACATTCCATCAGTTGCTGCAAGTTGTCGAGAACTAACCAGATGTGGCTGCAGGAAGGACTGTTGTGGAAGGTGCAAATGTCTTCCTTCTGGGCTGAACTGTACAGCTTTGTGTAGCTGCTTGTGTGAAAAGTAGCTCCGCCTGGTCATCGACTATAGTAGGCATGCAATTTAAATTGTATAGCAGCACTATTTGACACTGTTACGAAATCAAAAGCTTGTTTGAAAAGCTGTTTTTGAATTAGCCAGCTAGAAACTGCTGGGCGTAATGAATTGCTGTCCTGAATATCAGAATTCGGTTGAAGCAGGCATGCAATGTAACTTGTGTATTTGAAACGTATACGTGATCAGAGGTAGTTTAAAAAAGAATTGTTTGGGAATTACCCAGCTAAGAAACTTCTGGGCGTATTGAATTACCGTACTGAATACTGGATAGGCAAATAATGTAACCTGTATATAACAGTACTATGAGATCATGAGCGCCTGTTAAAGAAAGAATTCTTTAGAATTGTTTGGCCATTTTCAGAAACTGAAAGATATATGGAATAGTCAATTGTATCTAAAGGATGCTAGCAGTGAAACGTTGTAATCATGGAGTAATAAACTGCTCAAATTTTGCTTCAAGATGAGTTGGAAGTAAGGATATTATTTAAAATGGCCGCCATTTTATCACATCGTTCCCATTTTTAGCCATTTTGAAAAAAAAACTCTTGTTAATGCGAATTTCAGGTGGCTAATCGACTAGAATAAAAGAATAGACAATTGAGAATGTTCCTGCCAAATTTCATACTTGTATCACTAAATGAACAATTGAAGCTGTTAGCCGCTACACTACTTGAGCTAATGACGGTGCAAACAGAAACCATATACTTGGCACTTTGTACTCGATGTGAAGGGTTTGGAATGTAATAACTTCATGAGCTGTAATTCTATATTGTGTAATATTGTATAACATTCTGTGAAAAAAAGAAAAATTAAATTTTTCAATGAAATATTTACCATTACAGTGGAACCCCGCCACTGACCCAACTATTACGGAGTCTTTCTTCAGTTATTTAAAAACGTCCTCAATAAGAACAGTATTTTCAACACTATTAATTTTAATAAGTTTATATATTTTGAAATCGCATGGAAGGTAGGCTCGATTTCCAGTCGTTTTGGGAGTCCGGCTGTTGAGACAAGGAACGCGGGCTCATAAAACGGCTGGAAATCGAGCTTAGATGGAAGGGCGCCTGATGCGAAGCTGCTGAAGTCACAGACAGGTCTGGGGATGTTTTACTAATGCTTTGTTCGGTGAGGAAAACGATTTGCGGATATGTTAATCAGTTGGCATATGCTCCACATTTTTTCCCTTAGTAAAACCAAGGACACACCTACCAGGTCACCCTTTGTTCAGACCAGCCACATGACTTTTAAGAAAAAAAAAATCGCAAATGCTTCAATAAGACTGGTTACCGGTTTGCAAAAAAAATGAAATATAGCACTTGCTTATTCGTGAATTTGATAGCAGAACAGTCCGATGTAGCATTTATTAAAACCTTGAGGTATTTGTTCGAAGATAATCCTGTTAGATTCTGAATTTGTTTCAGGGGTCTCTTTTCAAGTGCTTGATGCTTGAGAATAGATTAAAAACAGAATAACAATGAAGAAAGGCTGATTACTACGTGGAAAACTTAACGCGACAACGACATTACAGAGTCCAAACTGAAAGACAAGAATTGACACCGTGGACAGCTGTTTCGACCTGGTTGGGTCTCGTCAGCACGGTGTAGCAGCAAAAAATAAGGCAACGAGCACGAAGGCCAATTGTCTACTAAATGCACACAGTAATGACCACAGCGCGAATACTCAGTCTACAGCTTACTAGGAGATTTCCGCATGCAAGCTAGTTCGTCCCGTAACTCTTCTTATGTTCACACAGGAGTACATGCTGATAATTTCAGCAGAATTAATAAGGAAAAAGATCAAGTCCATCAATTACCTTGTCCGCAAATTCTACGCAGAGGGACACAAGTATAAGCTAGTATACAAGTTATCAAGTTTTATAATCAATTAAATATTTTTCGCTCGCACGCGATTGGTCTAAACGCGCGTCACGTGTTGAATATACCCCAGCTAAAACTGGGGAATAACCAATTTTTTAAACATTCCGCATGTTGCGAAAAATATTAGAAGGAAAATGAACACAATAGCCTCCATTTGACTTTGTACGGATATTTGTCCTTGGACATTAACTATTCTTACTGAGCCTAATACCCCACGAGTCATTTTCTTGGTATACACGAGCTTTCAGGCGGCGCGTAGATCAAGAAAGTCAAGAAAATACAAATGACAAGTGAGATATTCCATGATATACTACGAGAGATCGTTGTATAACTATTTTATAGCATGCCATAGAAAATACAGTGGCCAACACAATCAATGCGACAGACATGATGGGATGGTTGGATATAATACCGTCGAATATACAACGGCTTTCCTGTATTCTGATTGGCTGTATTTCCTGGTATAAATTTCGGTATTACCCTCTCATCAAACTGATGATGGTACAGTATGATATATACTGAAATATAACTTGCATTACACTAATATGGGTAACTTTGGTGACAGAAGCTTTATTTGTACAGTCCGGCCATTCCCAGTGCATACGAAGAGAGAAGACAGTACACAAAATACCGTTGGTATGGGATCGGAAACTATGGGCTATTTAACCTTCAGTCCTTGGGTATGAAATTAAATTGAATAGTAAATACAAATGAGGAAACATCATCTCATGTAGCCTGAAGTTCAGCTGTCTTCTGTTCCATACTCTCTCATGGCAGTATTCCACAGTTCATAAGTTGAAATTTCAGCGCCATTCCTGACGTTGTGCGCTGAGAGCAGCCTCGTCCCCAGACCCGCCATTTTGAAAAGTGGAGAACATCCTGGCGACGAGGTTACGTTGGGCTGTATGGGCTTCTGGGTCTGTCCCATATCTCCGTGCGGCTATTACTGGCAATTTGGTTTGCATTCCTGCCAATGAAGGGAGTTGTTTTGCCGTCTTGCTAAGATTTGAAATTATCTATCTTTGGGGAACTACGGATCCATTATCGACAGCAAGGTTAGTGTTGAATGATATTCCTTTCTGTGGCCTATTAACAGCAACACAGCTTTTCCATTTTCTTGTTTGAACATAAATTTCTGTAATCGAAGGATTCACTTCCGCTTTCGATTTGTTCAATCGATGTTCAGTAATTTGTGCCAAGCTTTATTCGTCTTCAGTGAATTATTGTCATCTATTGCAGGTCTTGTTCTGAGGAATTTGAAGCGAAAATGTGATTAACGGCATTGAGGTAAGAATTTTAGTAAACTGTGAGTAACAACCAGCTTGGGTTTTTGTAGCTCGGACAGCTGGACAATGATCCACTCTGGCATGCTGTAATATTTCCAAAAATCAAAACCTTTATGTTTGGTTCCTTTGGGCTCCTGGGGTCATTCAGTCATTAATATCGACTGCAGGTTGCTTTGATGGATGAAGATGAAGATCAAAAGGAACATTCTGTGTACCGTCAACTCTCTCATGGCGCGTTTCTTGTTGGCTGATAGGATAGGATAGGATAGGATAGGATAGGATAGGATTCCTTTATTTCAACACGATGAGTTTTAAAGCTAAAGCTTGTTGGGTTGTGTATAAAATAAACGAAAGACCTAATAACAATGTGATAATAAGTAAAAATTTTAAAACTACTAACCTTATAAGAACCTGATCTATATTTGCAATATTTGCATCATTACACGGCTGATTGATCGTATAATACTCTCCTGCCTGTCTGTCAAGTCTAAACTTGCTTTATACTTGAAGTATAACAGATTAGGGTTTAGACTCCCCGAATGATGATGACAACAGATTAGTAATGACTAGTTTCCAACCTTTATATGAATCAAGTCATTTGATCAACATTTTATTTTCAACAGCTCAATATCTTAGGGTCAATTTGTATTTTGAAACACCCAACTAATTTGTCATCTCATTTTAATTTTTAATTTGTCTTTTAGTTGTTCAGGAATGTTACTTTCAGTTATATATCATGCAAAACCAGAGATTCATTTGTCCTCATGGCACAAACTATTTGACCTGAAATATTTACAGACCTGCCAACTCTCCCGGTTTTCCCGGGAGTCTCCAAGTTTTTCATCAAATCTCCCGGTCTCCTGGTTAGAGCACCAAATCTCCCAGGAACTACCTACTGTGGCTCTTTTTAATTTTTTTTTTTCATTAATTTCGTTATTTTCAAGACATCGGGAACATTCGGAAGACCTTCGGGTGATTTTTGGAGAGTATTCAGACATTGTTGAAAATTATATTCTTACAATGCAAAGATTTCTAGCCGTCTCCAGGTTTTTGTACTCTGGGGGTTGGCGGATATGTATTTACCATTTTTTTTACATTTCCAGTACTCCTGGCAGTCCAGACGTGTGCCTAGCAGATGTAATTAATTTAAATTGGGCTTAATGCAAAAGACTCTTGAATGGAGTCTCAAATTTTAATACACATGCATTTAGTGACTACAGTTTAAGTCTGAACTGTGGCAAAAAAATTATTGCACATTTTAGTGAACAAAAGCACAAAATTTGGGATTGTAGATGTAATATATCAAACACGAGATACAGTGTTTCATCGGGATATCCAAACACACTGAGACAAGAGTTGAAAATACGACATGGAGTGGAGTATTTTTGACGAAATTCAAGGTGTTTGGATAGCCAATGAAATGCTGCCTCTTTTGTTTGATATATCTTATCAGTCAAAACAAAAACTAAGGAGTAAACGGAGTAGTAAATTCATCAAAATCTATGTTAAATAAGACTGGGTATGCAAACCTCCTTCATGGTTGTGATTTTCTTTGTTTTAACTTCATGAATCATTAATGAGTTTGTGAAAGATTTGTCATGCATAGGAGGGGGCATAGGGGCCTATTAAAAACCAAAAATTGCACAGAAAATGGCTCAAAACTGCAATAAATTTCGTCCAAAACCGAAAACCAAAATAGAAGCTCTCACTGACAAAGCTTTGGTAGGCTTTAGAATCTCTCTTTCTGTTATTTAATTTTTGTATGTCTGAACTTGTTTTAGTTTCTTTCTGCATAATCTAAAAATTTGCTTTCTTGTAAATTAAATTGGCTCCACAGACCTATAGCAATCTAAAACTAGTCTAAAAGGTTGCACAGTAAAATGATTTTAGGTAATACTTGTTTAAAAGAAACACCACATTCTGTAGTTGCTTTTTGAGTGCCATTGTCAGGATTTTCATTTGTCAGAATTTTTATAGGTGTAAGCACAATGGCAGCCATATTTTAGATTCCAGATTAAAAATCTCGGGAGACACAACCAAACTGGGGAGTTTTTATTTTGGATTTGTTCACTTTTGTGTAAACGGCAAAATCAATCCAGTACTAAAACGTTCCGTATTCATCACAAATCTGGAACAATTTCCTTTAGTGTAAACCTAGTCTCAGTCTACTTGAGATCTCATTTGAGCGAAGGCGGGTACTGTACTCAGAGTAGACGGGTGCCGGTACCCAGGTCCCGGCTTCTAATAAAACCCCTGGTCACATAATTCAAGAATTACATTATCCACGGCTATCTTTATTTCCCTACCAATGACGTAATCCTTGCATGTTCTGACACATTCTTTGCTTGGCTTGCAAATATTTAATTTTCCTTCCGATCTCTGAACTCACTTCAATAAAAGAGCTCGACGATTCACTTCTCTTGTCTGAAAATAAGAAAAATACTCAGAAAACTAAATACTCGATCCTGGCAAAATAAACTTGCAAAGTAAATGAGATCTTATTTGTCATGTAGAGAAAGTGAAAGATGCAACGTCAGCGCATTCCATGGCTGACATAATACCTTTTTTTAGCATATTCACTATTCCCTTCGAATCCAATGCCTCGATAAAACCAAAAGAAAATATATTTTACACACAATAACGAAAACAATATCTGTAACATTGTCCGTGTATTAATGTTTCAACGGCTTTTGGCGAGGAAACAACGCAGGTTGCATGATTCAAAATTTGACCAAGAGGAAGTTTGGGTCTGGTCACCGACAAAACTAAAATTATAATAATAATAATAATAATAATAAACCCCGGGTAGAACATGAACTGCACTTGGCCCATGGCCACCCGGTTAATGATTATAAATCCTGGGTAGAACATAAACCGCGCTCGGCCCATGGCCGTGTGGTTAACAAGGTCACCACCAGCCTCCCTGCCATTTAAAGACTAGGTTACTGAGGATACAACTGTAAAATGGCTTATTTACCTTTTTTATTTCTTAAACTGAACAAGATGTAAATTCAAGAAATGTAAACAAATACAAATGCAAAATTTAAAAACATTTGGTGATGCGCTCTCTTGCAGGGTCACTGGTCAAAACTTCAATACGATGTTGTCTTGAGAAATATTTGTTACAAGTGCTGGCGATCTGAAATTGAGTTCTAAGTGTCGCCAACAATTCAAATGCCTTTCCTGGAAAATATTTCGCCCAGTACAAGTTAATTTACTGCAGGCTATTATTATCTATTCATCGCTAGTTGAACTTCACGTACAGATCATTATCTGACAATTGATCAAACTTAGTTCCAATGCCACCAAAGTAGATCAAACATGCAAAGTATGCATGTGAACACAATGCTTTTAATCTTTCATTACTGCTAGTAATTGTTATTAATTAACTAGTTGGCCTCATGGCGCTGGGCTGGCATTTAGTTCTCTTGAGGAATTTTATTTTGGGGGAAGCTGGTATTAATCCACCATCATTAGTGGTCAACTGTCTTACCCAGGAAAGTCAGATTAGAGAGGGGGAAGGCTGAGGGTACAATTTGAGAGGAGAGGCCTGAGGGGTCATTATTAAAAGTGAAAGGCTAATAAGAGAAGTGAGGGTGTGAAGTGTGGAAATCTCCTTATAACCTTCTGGATCATAGTTACAAATTAAATGAAATGTACCTGCGAGAAAGGGCTCTACAAAATATAAATGGATGAGAAAACTATACTTGAATATTTCCCCTTGTTTTTAAGAACAGTTGAATAGAAAGATGCTTTATTTTTACAAGGAGGTAATTTATTTTTCTTTTGAAACCAACACTTCCGAGTTTAAAATGTTTCCCAATTCATGCATGAAATGTAACACACTGTTAAAGCACACAATCCCTTTTTTGTGAAGGAATAAGCAGTTAAAGTTTATTTTGTTTTAGAATCAAAATGAAGTTATTTTAATCTTTAACCACCCTGGTTTTAATGTCTTTATAGTGCTTCTTGTTGTAACTATGTAAATTATTAAATAATCTTAATCTTGACTGCAGTGAAAATGAAGACGAAACTTCAGTGATTGTGTATGTGAGAGAATTGACTAACTGGAGGAACACTGGTCAGTGATATGATTGTTTACGAGAGCTTAGTATTCTTAAAATATATATTATATAGAATTATTTTCATGTACATGGTGAAGTTTACTCAACGTTACTCAGGTACACAGAATCTAAGAAATGACATGTCATAAAGAAATGTGATGGAAAAATAAATTGAGAAGACTGCTCAAATGATGGGAGAAGACTTGTAGATTGTGATAGCTAGCCAAGCTGAGTGATTCCCTGTTGCTTAACAAATCTCTCTGCAATCATTACACATCTCCTTGCATACCTAGCAGGTTAAGAATGCTGCCTGCAATATTGTGGCAAAAGTGAATGTGTGTCTTTATTTCTTATGCCACTGCTACCTTGTTGCAATAGTATCCTTGAAACAGGGGATCAGACATCATTTGAGTGAATGCATGGGAAGGACTATTACCTTTATTGGTCCACTTACCGGTAACGAATAGACTCCATGTTGCCATGTATCTGTTCAGTAACAGATCGCAGATGACATCAAAATGTGGTAAGAACAAAAACGTGGTACACGAGGCGATAGCCAAGTGTGTCACTGATGTTCTGGTCTATCAACTTTATTGGTCACAAAATTACAATATAATTAAAGAAGAAGAAAAGGACTAATAGGAATTAGGCGAACAGGAAAATAAAGTTACCCATGCGAGGCGCAACCCTAAAAGCTAGTAAGAATGGTGATAGAAAATCTTAAATATGATAAAAATTACAATAAAATCTAATAATTACTTATAGTTAAAAATTATAGTTAAATCAATTAATTACAATAGTTAAAAACAAGATGCAGATAATATTAGTCACATTTTGACGTCTTCTGTGATCTATTACTGAACAGACGCACGGTAACGTGGAATATATTTGTTTTGTATCATAACGGAACAAACTACTACAGATAAAGCTCTTTTTTTATTTCAAAGTCTTTCAACATAACTCGAAAGCCAGCCTTTGCCCACTTTGGCAAACATGAAAAAAGCAATTTGACGTAATCTGTTGTCTATACATTATGAAGCAATCTCATTGGTTGCTATGCATAGCAAAGAACTGTGATTGGTCCAGGAAAATCACGCCACTGTCAAACTTGACTCGAGCGTCGCTTCTCATGGAGCGAAAACTTGCAGCGAAATATATTGCAGGAGTTGAAAAAGTATGCTTGGAAAACTTGCAGTTGCGGTCAACCTGGAGGCTATTCAATTAGAGTTTTGAATGGAAGGAGCGTTTGTGATGGTGCAAATTTGTGTCCTCTGTGGTTTGTGATTCTCAAATCAGTTTGAAATAGTGTCGGAGACACCTTTTAGCTGCGATACAGCTGGCCGTGATCTGTAGTGAGCTATACTTTGCTTGGTGTTGTGCCCTGAAACGGACTGGAGTATTCGCGTCGGAAAGCAAGATTATGTGTTTATTTTAACTGATTTTAATAATGACATTTTGATGTTTTGATGTTTCATACCTGACATCAATCAGTGTTTCAACAGTTATTTTGAGACTGAGAAAAGTTGAATTTTTAAATAAATTAATCTCATTAACATTTTGTTTATTGGGTTTGTTGAGTTATTTTTTTGTAAAAAAAATACCTCTTAGTCGGCGCGTCGGGTATGTTATGGACGGGTCAATGGGTGAGTGAGTGAGTGAGTGAGTGAGTGAGTGAGTGAGTGAGAGATGTATGTATGTCACACCAATCAGATTGGATCTACTATGAACAGCCAATCAAATTTCTTGTTGTAAAGGTAAATGGTACGTGAGAAACACAAGGTATGTATAAACACAAGGACTTTGGTAATTGAAAAATAAAGAGTGACGTGTATGTTGCCGGTTTGTGATTTTTAGTCCGGTTTGGAGGGGAGTGTGACAGTTACATACGTACATTGGGTTGTTTTAGAGTGCATAATTTTCAGTGTAATGGTGGCTAGTTACGAACGAGATGAGTCATGAGTTTTGAAGCAGTTCATGAGTAGTAGGCAAATGGCACGAGATATTTTTATTTTTAATTACAAAGGGTAACTTGATACTTTTGTTTTTCACAAGGAGTTAATTCAATTAGAGGTCACGAATCGTCGGTTCTAGTTCTTAGGACATGTTTTAGAGGAGACGAGACTATTTAGATTTGAAGCAGTTCTAACGTTTACCATAGTAAGTGCAGGTAACGATTGCTTTGTTCTTATTGCATGCAAATATAACGAGATATTTTTATTTTTTAGTCACAATGGGTAATTTGACACTCTTGTTTTTCACAAGGTAGTAAATTCAATTAGAGCTGACGAATCGTCACCACTTGTTCCCACGAGATGTTTGCTATTTTTAGTTAGAAATGGTAACTCGACACTTTTGTTTTTCATATGGGAGTAAATTCAATTAGAGCTTACAAGTTATCGGCTATTGTTCCCAGGATATTAAACAAAAAAGCTTTCATTTCTAGAGTGTTTTTACGTCTCTGCAGTAGCAGTTTAATATTTTTATTTGATGGGCATTTTATGACATTCTTTTCAGTCCGATATTTTTAAAGGTAAAAAGTATGAAAACTGTTCAAATGTTCTTTGAAGACTGTGTGGCACCAAGTTAAAGTGCAATTTAATTAAATCAGACTTTCAACGTGTCCGAGAGGTTTTTTCTCTTTCTTTCAATTTTCGTTGAAGTAGTGTTGTTGCGTTGTGTTGTGTAAAAAGGGTAAACTTACGACTCGTATAAAATGCGAAAAGTTCTCTTAACTTGAGTATTTTTGAGCAAAATTCCTCTTGGGGACTGGTAGGGCTCCCGAGGGGGTACTCCCAGAAAAATTGGTTGGGGGTGTGCGGCCCGCTTCCCAAAACCCTTACCCTATTTATGACCAAAATCTGCGATATTCCTTACCCTATTTATGACCTGACCAAAAATTCGAAACCCTATTTACGACCTGACCCTCAAATCAAAACCCTGTTTCAGACCTGCGTTATAATTAGCTCCCTAGTTCAAACCAATGTTAAATTACCGTAAACATATAAATTTGTGAAGGGCTTTTGTTGATTTTCTTTTCGATAATGATGAAAAAGTGGCTTCTTCTTAAAGCATACCCATATCAAGGCTAGAGTGCAAAAACCGTACCCTATTTATGACCAAAATGACCAAAATCAGCTAAAATCGATACCCTATTTATGACCAAAACGGCTGAAAAACCATACCCTTCGGGGCCGCACAGACCTATATAGCCCATATAAGGGAGTCCCCCCCCCCCCCCGGGGGGAAGGGCTACGTGATCGGTGAGTGAGGAAGTTATGCATGTGCGCGTGTCAGACCAATCACAGTGTGGGTTGTATCAAAGAACGAATAAAATTGCCTGTTAGAAAATAAGATGCTCTCTTCATTAATCTGGAGACGTGTCAGATTACTGTAGTTTGTTCAGTCAAACATTTTATGGCTTACTATTTAGTTATCTTACCATTACCGATGTAACATCGTATGTACATCATAAACTCCCAGTTTCTTTCTTGCTGTACATCGCAACCAAAAAACTTGTCAGATCAACCAAATCATTACTGTAAACAGTTCCATGAATGCTCCTATCTCCGAGACTTATAGTTCACAAAAAAATAACTCTTGCACGCCTTGCGTGCCTATGTTTATATTCAAGATAAAGCAATGGTTCTTGGCTTACCAAGACCAATTTTGTGCTTGGTTTAGTCTCGCTCGACTGCCAACTGAAACAGCTCGAGTATTTTTTCTGAGTCATTTTCTACGAAGAGATGGCTTTATCTTTCTTCTTCCTGCTGTCGCACCTGTTCAATGCCTGGACAAGACTTTTTTGTACCTTATCTTTTGAACAGTCACGTAATTCTCAAAACTTTCCGCCATTTTAAAACAGAGAGGGAAAAACTCTGTAATGAGGACATCAATCATGCATCTGTCCTCTAATAGATCATAGGCGAGAACCAATCAAAATGCAAGAATAACTTGGGTTATTATATAAAAGGGAATAGATTGTGAAAAAACTTGTATTGGTAGGTACATAACATTACAAAGGGATTTGATTTTATACATGAGTGAGGGAAAAAAACATTGTGAAGAAAATCAAGTCTATTAGGGTAGCTATTTTTACTTTGTAATGCAACCATTGGTAGCCCTGGCATTTTGATTTTAACATAGAGTGCTTTGAGCCTTGTTGAAGATTTGTTTATTTGAGCTTGGAAGTGGACTTTTTTGCGTTAGATTTTATTCTTATGTTACATTTCAAATTGGCATATCCATGGACAATTAATAGACCACTTTTTATATATTAACATTCAGTGGGGCAGCGAGGCTTAGAGGACACAAACAAAGGAAGGGATGACCATGTTTACTTTTCTTTGTGTTCTCTAGGCCTCACCATCAAGCTGAATTTTAATATATTGAAAAAAGTGGCTTATTGGAAAGCCCTGATTGACTGGGGCCAACCTCTGACACTAGTACAGCCAAACAGATGTCATCAGTCAGTTCTGTTAAAGTGCCTATGGAGTAAATAATAATTACTGCTTATTTGAAAGGCTTTTCAAAAAGAGAGGAATGGCATTTTCCTTTTAGAATAGCTTCTTTCATTTTAGAGACATTTACTATACATTTTTGTGTTATGCAAAGTAGGAAAGTGATGACGTCATAAATCGTTCCTCTAAAATTTAATACACTGAAACAAGAATATCTCGAGAAATATTGTTATAATTATTAATATTGCTGTGTTCTTACATTTTTTAAGAATTGTTCCTACACAAATTAAAACTGCTACGTTGGGTCAGTTGCTCAAGGCACCCTTACCTTCAGCATTTAGAAATGCTGCCTAGGCTTGGTCGCTCCACGCTCCCTCGTCTTTGGCAGCAATAAGTGTTAGAAAATCTATAAGGGCTTGACAGGACCGCAATGCGTCAAAAGGACTACAGCTAAAGCTAAAGCTTCATACAGTAGCCCTCTGCACTCATAATCACTCCATAGTCATTATAGTAGGTAATCTTTATATCATCAAAACTCAACGAAAATGTGTATTTCCAGTGACTGCCAAACTCACAACAAGCAACACTAACTGAGTTCACTAACTAAGTACAGAAAAAATGTTTTCTTTACTTCATGCAGGTATAACTGGAGGCCTAACCTTTTGTACCCTGGATTACGATGGCGGCTACTGCCCCTTCACCCCTGGCTAGCTCTGTGGAGAAGACAAATGGAGCAAAGCTCAGCAGACTTCTCATTGATGGTGGATCAACGGTTCTTAGGAGGATTTTCGACAGTCATCATCCTCCAGCAAATCTGCTGGCTGATCTCAATGCAAGCTATCACACTCTGAACAATCTCTTAAGGAGCAGGGTTTTACATAAACCTCAGTGGAACCTGCTCTTCCCACCTGGTGGAGCCACACCAGACTCTAACAAATTTGACATCACTTTGTTATTCCTCCTTCTAACCAACATTTGTGGACTCTCCCCTCCTCCCTTGGGTTGGCACACTAAGCCACGCCCTAGTGACACCTCTGTTGAGGCAAACTTTGCTCGCATCAAGTTTTTCCGCAATAAGTTGTACGGTCATGTTACCAGTACTGGTATTGATACACCTACTTTCTCTGCTCTGTGGCTGGAGATTAGTGCTGTTCTTGTTACTCTTGGCTTGCCTCAGGCGGAAATTGATAGATTGAAAGCAGAGCGTTGTGGAGAGGAAGACTTTACTGACGTGTTGTTTGAGTGGGCTCACAGTGAGGAGGATATCAAGTCACAGCTGAAGGACATACGACAAACTCTTGATGAAGTACATTCGACTCAACTTGAAGATCATAACATACTTCTGGGTAGGAAGAGGAAGTTGGAAGAAGTACTTCAGTTAGAGACCAAAACACAGCAGACTGTTGATGAAGTATGTCAGTCCCAGATCAAAACACAGCAAACTGTTGATGAAGTACGTCAGTCCCAAACCAAAACACAGCAAACTGTTAATGAAGTACGTCAGTCCCAGACCAAAACACAGCAAACTGTTGATGAAGTACGTCAGAACCAACTAGAAGATCGTGGGACAATTCAAGATAGCAACATGAGGCTGCAAGAGGTATTTCAGATCGACGCAAAAACGCATCAAGTTGTTACAAATGTTCGTGAAACTCAAATTGATGACAGCAAAGTAATTCAAGAAATTCGTCATACCCAGCATGAATTCCACAAGACACTACAGGAGACGAAGTCTAAAGTAGAAGAAATACAGCAGACTCACGAGAAGTTATTAGGAACCCAAGATGAACGGTTTGACTGTTTGCGCCAAGATTTGCAGCAAACAGCTGAAGACTTGGAAGGACAAAGAGAAAAGCACAGAGTAAACGAAATCCTCAAGAAACTGGCAAAGATTGAGATCCAGAATAACGTAAGATTTCACGCAGAGAGATACGTAAAGGAAACCCGTTTGTCAATCTTTTCCAAAGTCGAGAGTTGGTTAAATGACAGAAGTTCCCCAAATCGTGTGATGGTGATCAGTGGAAATGCTGGGATGGGGAAGTCTGTAATCTCAGCTGTCATGTGTGAAAAGATGCAAGATGCTGGACAGCTAGCTGGAAGCCACTTCTGTCAGCATGACAGGGCGCGCCACAGGAATCCCAAGGTGATGCTACAGTCTTTAGCCAGTCAGCTGTGTGATTCTCTGCCAGACTACAAGAAAGCGCTCGTGGAAAAGCTGTCAAGAAATCTGGGTGTGGAGATAAACAACATGGAGGTGAAGGATCTGTTTGAAGTGCTGTTTGAGGAACCTCTAGCCAGCTTGAACGACCCTGGTTTAACCTATCTGATGGTAATAGATGGATTGGACGAAAGCGAATTCCAAGGAAGAAATGAGCTACTAGATGTAATCGCCAATTACTTCCAAAGTCTTCCACGGTGGATTCGATTTCTGGTGACAACGCGACCGGAAAGAAACATAGCAGAAACTCTAAAGAATTTGCGCCCCCTGCAACTGGATCCAAACGTTGAAGAGAACGTGAAGGATATTTACCTTTGCTTTGAAAAGCAAGTCAGCCATTTATTGCAATCTGAGCATCGAGAAAAGATCTTGCAAGCACTGGTTCAAAAGTCAGAAGGAGTCATGCTATATGCTCATTACCTGGTAGATTTCATACTGAAGGAAGTGCCAGTTTTAACCCCTGAACTGCTAGACAGCATCTTACCATCAGGTATTTCGTCTGTATACCAGTCGTATTTCAAGCGTCTGGAGACTGAACTTTGTAAGGAACTTAACGTCACGGAGGACCACTTTTGGAATTTCCTGAGTGGCGTCACAGTTGCAAGAGAGCCATTGTCTCTTGGTTTCGTGTCTAAATTGTTGCTTTCAGGTAAATCAACATCAGTGTTTCAAAGAAAAGTAAAAGCGGCAATTGCCTGTGTCTCGGCACTTCTACCCGTTCAAGACGAGTGCGTTCACTTCTTTCACAAGTCAGTTAAAGACTGGTTGATTGAAAAGGCGAACTACGGACATCATGACTTCAGTGTGGACGAAAAAGAAGGCCATGAAGTCCTTTCCAAGCTCTGCATTGATGAGCTTGATGAGGTGAAACGAAAAGGCGTTGACGGCGCACAGTTCCCTGACACTGCAAAATACGCTCTGCGACATGGAGTTCAACACATGCTACAACTAGGGGATGCGAGAGTATGCAGTCTTGAGGACGTTGTTACGAAATTTGTTTTGGACGTAGAGCTTGTGTACGCAAAGTTGTGTTTAAATGCTACACTGGTGTTTGAAGACGTGGTTTGTGTACAGAAGCAAATGGGCATCGAAAAATGTCATGGGGCCCTTAACACTTTGTTGGTCTTGTTACGAAAGCATATTGCCACATTAGAAATACTGCCTCACACCATCTTTCAAAGCTTGTTGAACGAGGGCGGACCTGAACTGTCATCTCAAGCTTTAAACCTTTTAGAGACGAAATATTCTGAAATGGCGTATATGGAATACTTGCACAAGAAGGACCTGCAAGGGCGTGTTCAGGCCAGATTTGAATGTTCAGATGTCGTAGCTTGGTTTGATGTTTCACCGCAGTTAGACTACATGGTATGCAAATGTGTTGATGCCACGATACAGCTATGGTCGCTCCATACTAGCAAGCAGCTATGGAAACGAGATGTCAGAATCCAGTATGATGCTGATCCTTACTATGATCCACATAGATCAGTCTTGTTATTTCCTGACAAGCCATGGTATCGCTCAGTAGTGTTTCATCCTACAGAGGACCTTGTCTTACCAGGAATCCTCAGTCGTGCCTATACGTTTGACGGAGACCGGAAACCACTTTTTCCTTCGAGCAAGTGCGATTTCCAGCTTTGTTCAATTTCTGCAGAAAAGATCATGATGCTAACTGATTGCCCCAAAGATGCTAAATCAGTTATCATGTGGAGTCTGACAGATGGCTCAGAGATAAATCGTTTTACATGGAGTGACGATATTGCGTCCTTTGCTTGGTCTCGCGATGGAAGACTGCTAGGAATTTCTGGCGTTTCTGGTTCGATTGGTTTGCTTGACCTAATGGATGGTTACAGAACTCTAGCAAGGACAACTATTTCAGTAGGATGTGGAATGATAAAGTTCTCCCCTGACTGTCGATGTCTTTATTGCGTCAACATTGATTGTCGTGTGCTCTTTCGTTTTGGCGTCAACATTGAAAATGATGGAACCTTTTCCTTGGCTGTTTTGCCTGACAAAGTGTCTTATGACCCCTGGAAATTTAAATCGTATAGTGAGACCGGATTTTTATTAGGACATCCTTTTTGCTTGCCATTTGAAAGAGATACCACAATCCCACTGAGTCCTAGACTTGCTTTTGTGCTGAATAAACAATCTGTATTGGCAGTTTCTTATCATGGTTACATCATAGATATGTTGCAGCTTGATGAACTGACGAAAGATAGTGCCAGAGATCCAACGACTGCTGTGAGGAAAGTTGTATTATCATTGAATGGTGACAGGCTGTTTGTTATCACTGGAACAGATGGCAGTCTAGCAACACTTATGGCTTGGGACATTTCAAGTGGTATGTTCACACCTGGGAAAAGAGTTTTTGAAGACTTTTGTGGGTTTCATGAACCTAATCTTGTAGCTGTAAGAGAAGGTGTTCTGTTGCAAACCAGTCGCGACACCCTTGAGCTATGGAATTTTGAGTTGTCTGAGTGCATCCGAAGTTGGACTGACTTAGTGTTCCTCGAGAAACTAATCCCCATATCAGAAGAACGAGTGGCCTGTGAAAGATTCGGAGGCGTTATCATTGTGGATACAACTAGGGAAGGCATTCTGTCAACAATTCCTATTCATGGTCATTTTGTTGCATGTAACAGTAAATGCCACGTGATAACCGCTGATGAGGAGGAATTGCAGATGCAATGTGGTGATGTTGTTTTCTGGAAGATATCCCGTCCTTTTGCAGTCATTTACCGTCTTCAATTGACGACATTTTCTCCTACTGAACAATATTGCGTACTTGCTGAAGTCCTTGGCAAAGCCCTTTACGTCCTCGATGTAGTTTTAGGAAAATTACTCCGAACAATACAACTACGTACTCATCTGCCAAGGATACTTGTTACAACCGTTAGTTGCAAGTTTGTTAATGACGAGTGCGTTGTCTACGTCACTGATAGACCAGAAGGTCATGATTTCCTTCAGCTGCTTAATGTCAAGTCAGGTGACCTGCTAAGTGAAATTTCTCTGGAACGCCAAGTGTGCAGTTCAGCAGCTTGTCCTCGTGAGCGTCTTGTCGCCATTGGCTATGAAGATTCCAAAGTGAATTTCAAAGTTCTTCAGGTGAAGTTGCCGGGAGATAAACACAGCAGGAAGAACAAAAGGTCAGGTTTTATTAATAAGGAACAAAGGTACAATACATTGACTTCAACCGAGCCACCTGAAAGATTTTAACCAATCACAGTGCGATTTTCCAACAGAAGAATCTAAGTTGATCTCACGAATCATGACCAATTCTTAGCTTTTGGAACGGACGATTTTGATTGGCTGGTAATTGGATTCAAATTTCTTGACTTGAACAGTACCACAAGCGAGCGATAAAAATAATTTCAGTTGAACCTAGCGCGTAGAAAACAATGCGTCGCGGTCCAGGGACAAAAATGATACTTTGAAGAACTAATTTTCAACTCGACTGGAAAATCCTGTTCTTTAACGAAAACAATTTTCAATCCAACACAAGATAGCTAATACCCTGAGTCTGGCAACAAAAATAATTGAGTGCATGACAAGCGACCATTCGGAGTGTACGTGCTTGGTTCAGATTGTTTTTGTCGCTCATTTGTCAAGCTGTTCAAATTAACGACAACAGCGAACATTGACGCTGCTCCAACCACGAACAAACTCAGCTACGTATGGCTCAAACTCGTGCTGTGATTGGCTGCAAACTCTGTGGGAACCCACTTGAAGTCACTACACTGTAAAAGCAACACAGATAGTTAAAATTGTTTAAAACATTCGTCAGTACTAATATCAGTGAGGTAATCCCGGATATTAACATAAAACTTGCATCAGAAATGAAATTATGGTAAACGTGAAACTCGGTGAACAATAATTCGACCAGTTTGTCCCGAGCACGGGACAATGGGGGAAAAATTTGAGGTCCCCGCGGTTCAAACCTATGAGCTACCGTATACCAGTCGAGTGCTCTAACCACTGAGCTTCTGATAAGCTCTGGTGACTTCGGTCATTTTACTAGATTCCGTAGGGACGTGATTCTTGCAGTATAGGCAGGGCGCATGTCACTATAGAACCAAGAAACATGACCTAGCTCACCAGGAGTTGTGTGTAGCTCAGTGGTTAGAGGGTCCAACTAGAAGCGGAAAGACATAGCTTCCAATCCTATCGGGGACTCGGAGTTTTTTCCAATAACACTTTTTATTATAGCTTGTCTATTGTTCATCAATTTCCTCTGAGTTTGTCGATTCTTTTGTCCTGTAACTCCTCCTCCCCCATCCCAGGCCTGGATGACTGAGATAAAAGAACTGAAATATTTCTTCTTGATTCAGTTACATATTTCACTGGTAAATAACATGCATGTGTGGTCTTCCTACACAATAAGAATGATCTGTGTGTTTGATTAGACTGGCCAGCTTATTGTACATCATGTTGTTTATGTGATCTCATATTTCAATTTTTCCTTTTCTTTTTTTCGTGTTTTGCGACAGGATCAAGCCTAAAGAGTGATAAGAGTACACTGCAGCTAGTTGTAATTTCCAGACGAATCCGTTGACTGGATAATATAGTAGTAAAATGATCGAGTACGAGCCATTTCAGCCAAGAAGAGGACAGACTTTGCAGTAGATCTGTAAATAGGCTTAAGGTGAAAATGTGATATTTTAAACTACTGAAGGGGCCTCTTTATTTCTTAGGAGAACGTGTAAGATGCGCACCACCAAAGAATCGCGCGATTCTTCGGTCACGAATTCTTTCTATAAACTTCTGTGAGAGCTAGAGGTTTAAAATTGCGTAAAAGAATCAATTTCATCATTTGCTGAAATACAATTTTAAAACGTTAATATGTAAGTTTAAGTGTAAATAAGTTGCCGTTTGTGGTAAGGTAATTAAAAGAGTGATTACATTTACCGGTTTAGAGAAATGACGGAAATTGGAGAAACTTGTTAAACAAGAGTGTACATGCTGTTAGTACAAGACAATAATCGTGACTAACTTTGAATCCAGTTGGAGTGTTTTTAATTTAATAAATTATTTTAGTTTCCTCGTGCCAGTGGAATCGAGAATTGTGCGTGAGTCAGTCTTGTAAAGCTCAAATAGGCAAATGTTTTAGCTACGTTTGAGCAAATGCTGGGTTGAACCTCAAATGCATTAGAGAGCAGCTTGACTTAATGAGACTAGCATTTTCAAAAGTATCGTGTGTTTTTTTCAAACCTAGTTACTTTCTTATAAGATATAAGATTGCACGCGTGTTCTCATTGGGCGATGGGTGTGTTTAGATCAGAGTATGTAAACACAGATTTGTTTCTGTGTTCTAAGAAATAGTTTAATTTACAAAAGCATTAGAGGACTGTTTTCCGTGTTTACGTAGCGTTATCTAAACATTCGGGGAGTTGAGAGAATTCTCGAAAGTTGTGCAAACCCTCCACAGCGCCTCGGGTTTGTATAACTTTCTCGAATTCTCCCAACTCCCTCGTGTTCATATGAAGCCATGTAAACACGGAAAAAGTCCTTAAATATTGTACGGTACCGAATGATTACCTCAGAATTCAATGAAGTTTATTACGTATGGGGTAATCTTTGTCTATAACATTTGCGTTATTAGCTTAAACGTCTCCGTTTTTGATCGACCTACAAAAATATCAGCTTTTAATATTGAAAAGGCATGGCATGATTGACTGTTCCGAGCAATTTGAACCTCATGTACTGTTCTGTAACGTGGGGAAGAACGCATCGGCTCTTTAGGACTTTTGCTATCCAGAAAGTTTGCAGCAGTTTTTTTGGAAAGCCAGTGTCTCCTTCAGTACTACACCCAAAGGGCTAAAGTATGTTTTACTCGCTTTATGTATCAATTCATATCTAGCATGATGCCTGGCTCACTTCTCCTCGCAAAGTCGTATGCCAATAAGACAAAATATAAGCAATGACGTCAGCAAAGATTCCCCAATTCAGACGCTATTACATCATAAGAAAGATTAAGGATGACACTTGTGTATATGAAATCAATCAGAATCAAATTCTGTCCACAGTTTGAACTTGTATAATTTTAGAAAACCCAGTGTCATTCAATGACACTGTGTAAGTTATAGGAAATAGAGCTTCTTAAGGATTTTTAAAAACTGCATTTTATTTAGTTTTTGTAAAAAAGAAAATGTATTTTATCAAAGGCTTTGTAGACGGAGATATTTTCAATTTATTTAGGTTTTGTAGGAAATGCAATTTATTTGAACCGTGTAGAAAAGATGTTATGTTTCCGATCGTTTAACTTACATACACTTTCACAAAATCGCATTATATTTTCATAACGTTTATTACCGAGAGATTTAAAGTTTCCAGTGTAGTATTTTGTTAAAAGTAAAATAATCGATTCGAACACGACTCGATTTAAATTGAATAGAACTTATAAGTTTGTAAAATAAAAAGGCTGTTGTGTTACATCAGTGTATGAGCGAAGCTTAAGTCAACTTGAAATGATAAACCGTGGTAGCCGCGAAGGGGTATAAAGATGCTTTCCTAATATGGCAACGGCGGTTAAGTGTTCTCGCGCATATATCAGCCAATCAGAAAAAACCCAGATATTTTAGAATAAGTCATGTCCATGGGAAATGGTTTTCTTTTCCGCATTCCCATTTCATTAGAGGGGAGGAAATAACCTTTGGTACCCGGGGTAAATTGAATATGAAGACGGCTATATTTAGACGAATTAAGCCCTTATACTCGGGCTACCTTCCCCTACCCCTCCCGCGGAGCCTAGGGTATCAGATTTTTTTATAGAGGCTAGTTGTTCCCGCTGAACTTTTATGATGTTCTCTCTGTATCAATTAACCAGTTCACACAGGAGTACGTACTGATCATTTCAAAGGATAAAGGATGAAGAACAAGTCGGTCAATTGCATTGTCTACAAAATACGCGCAGTGAGACGCAAGTAATGCAAGTTACCAAGTTATATTTCGGTATTATACTGTTACAAGAGATTATCAAGGTAAAAGAGTGAATCCCCCATATAGGCCTTATGTCCAAGGTAATCCCTCTTAAGTTATTTTTACACGTCTGAGCGCCCTGTTTATAACACCGCCAACCAGAGACACTACCAGAATTTGTAGATCTCGTCATCATTGTGGGATATTTCGCGCGGAATGTAAGGAAATAAACAACATACCTTGGCTACTATACGAGAAGCTGATATCATTTCCAATTAAGCTCAATATTAGTATGTGTGCGCTCGCCTCCGGATCGAGCGGTCCGGGTTCGAGCCCCAGCCGGCGACATTGTGTTGTGTTCTAGTGTAAGACACTTAACTCTGACAGTGCCTTTCTCCACCCAGGTGTAGAAATGGGTACCAGCGAATAATGCTGGGGTGTAACCCTGCGAAAGACTAGAAACCAGTGCAGGGGGGAGTAGAAATACTCCTAGTCGCTTCATGCTACAGAAACCGGGACAAGCTCCGGTCTGATGGAACACTTGGCTCGTATGCAGACTTTACCTACCTCAATACTAGTATGCCGCGTTTGGAGTTATTGCAATGCTCGAGAGAAGAAGAAATAACCCTTTAATACCCGGTGTAAATGAAACGGCTGCATGTAGAGACGACATGAGCGCGATTTCTCTCACACACTTTCCTTCCCCCCCCCCTCCCCCACTCTTTCCCTCGCCTCCCTACTCCCCTCCCGCGTCGCCTGCGATATGAGCCTTACGCTAACAGCTCAGTAGTCTTAAGAGACAGACACTCAAAAAGATGTCATAGTAAATGTTGATTTTCATGAGTTGCAGTTTGCGGGAGAATTTAGAGACCTCTCAGCAAAGCGGTGTCCTTCACATATGATCGATAAAATCTTCTACTGAATAGAGCGGTTTTCATTTGAGTGACGAAGAGTAATTGGATTTGCATTACTGCGCTACACGATTGGCTTAAAAAAAAACTCGCGCCACTTTCTCATCCAATCAGAAGTGGTATTTCAAGTTTTGTTTACTGGATTGTCGGTATCCATTTGAAATAGATAGAGTCATTGGTTATCACTCTACCGGCTCAATTGAAATCTGTTCAGCTCAGATCCCAGTTAATTGTAATTCACTCCGGTCCTCAAATTACGGGACATCGAGCTTACAAGTAACAACTTTTTTCTTTTTTCTGTGATTTTGTACCGTGATGGCAGGGTTGGCTATCGACTAGAAGCTTGCAGACACTGGAGACATGATCGGCAACCCGCTCCTGAGAGACCGAGAATTGCCCAAAGACCAAGGCCAAGATTTATTTTTCGCTGCTCCTTTGTCGTGCTCCTGGGGAAAGGGGAGGGAGTACTCCCAGAAAAATCGGCTGGGGGTGTGCGGCCCGCTTCCCAAACCCTTACCTTATTTATGACCTAAGACCGGACCCGTAAATCAATACCCTGCTTCAGACTTGTCTTATAATTAGTTACCTAGTTCAAGGCATTGTAAAGGGCTTTTGTTGATGGTCCGTCTCGATAATGATGAAAAGGTAGTTTCTTCTAAAAAAAAAAAGACATACCGAATTCAGGACTAGGGTGCAATAAACATACCCAATTAAGACTAAAATGACCAAAAACGATACCCTATTTATGCCCAAAACGGCTAAAAACCATACCCTTTCAGTCCTTTGGGGCCGTACATTACATAGCTCATATAAGACAGGACCCCCCGGGATCGTGCTCCACGCTCTGTCCCATTAAACTGCCTGTTCCGCTGTTCTGCGGTCTCTTGAAGGACCCTTGGAGTTTTGCCTTTTCCGCTTGTTTCGAGTCCTATTTTTACAATAACTGCCTAATTTGTCGCGCGCTGATTGCTTCATATTTATCATCAATAGGAGCACAGACGGACATAATTTTAAAGTTGAACTTTTAGCTGTCAAACTGTCAACTTTTTAACTAATGAAATTTTATGGACTTTATTAAGTCACCAATCAAAAAGAGAGAAAAGCTATTGACAACGTTCACGTCACTTTGAATAAACCACTTATCTTTGTCTACGGCAAGTTTACGGCGTCTTTTCCCCTCATTTATTCCCAGCATTTGACCATTTTGGGTTCTTGTTATTGTATACAACTAATTGGCGTCAGTTTTTTATGCGTCTGTGCTCTTATTGATGGTAAATTTCGACATAACGTTGTCAAAGTTTACTGCGGAAGCGCTCGCCTGCGGCTCGTGGTTCCACAGACACTTTGCCAATGTTATGTCGAAATTCATCATCAATAAGAGGACAGACGCATAAAAACCTGACGTCAATTTGTTAAAGTGCGAGTAAAAATTGAGTGTTGGCTGAAGTGCTCCACTGCAGGAGTAATTTTGTCGTCACGCACTATCACTACTCGAAGAAACGTTGGTGAAAGAGCTTTGCAAAAGCTTGAAATTTGTTTTAAGTGTACGTGGCAGATATATTTTTTTTATTTACTTGATGGAATCTGCATGAGATCGTGATATAGAGATCGAAATAAAAATTGGTTATGGTTGTTTTTTCACCGCTATTTAGCTATCTGAAAACGTGAAATTTCACTTCTTGTTGGGTTAGGACCTGGAACTAGTCATGCTGTAACGTCAAAACAAGAATGCAGGTCTACATATCTTTCGTAAATGTTTAATTGTTTGTAAAAAGGTTTCAAAAGCTGTTGGCTTTTCTCAACACAGTCTTTCATTGTTGATTTTCAGGTGCAAAGTATTCTAAAACGTTTCAGGAGACACCATACAGTGACGATATGGAAGATGAAGAAGCCACTTTCTCTCAAACAACAACTGCCGAACCCTCACCATCCTTAGCAGATCAGGGAAAGAACTCTTTTTAATGTCTACGACAAACACGAAAATTTTCTTGACAAACCACCGGCCGGAGGACGTGTTCAATATGCGACTTTCATAATCCTCGTAAATTGTCTGTTTTGTCCTTAGCAAGCTTGGAAACTGCTGTGTGTTTAGTGTGCTTCTCTCGCTCAATCCAGAAACCCAGGGTCTTGCATTCAACTCAGCGGGACTCAACGGCGTCCGAGTTACGAAACTTTGGGCTCTTGCTAGCTTCGCGGATTAGACGTAGAGGTCCGCTGTCATCTAAAAACTGGTCAAAAATCTAACTCACAAGAAACAAATAAGCGAAGCTGGGCTAGACGGACAAATACTGATTATTTTATTTTTGAAAGGCCATTTGTTGCTTGAGCTAATGACGGTGCAAACAGAAACCATATACTTGGCACTTTGTAGCCGATGTGAAGAGTTTGGAATATAATAACTTCATGAGCTGTAATTTTATATTGTGTAATATTGTACAACATTCTGTAAAAAAAAAAGAAAAATCAAATTTTTCAATGAAATATTTACCATTACAGTGGAACCCCGTCACTGACCCAACTATTACGGAGTCTTCCTTCAGTTATTTAAAAACGTCCTTAATAAGAACAGTATTTTCAACACTATTAATTTTAATAAGTTTATATATTTTGAAATCGCATGGAAGGTAGGCTCGATCTCCAGCCGTTTTGGGAGTCCGGCTGTTGAGATAAGGAACGCGGGCTCACAAAACGGCTGGAAATCGAGCCTGGATGGGAGGGCGCCTGATACGAAGCTGCAGAGGCGATAGACAGGTCTGGGGATGTTTTAGTAATGCTTAGTTCGGTGAGGCAACCTATTTGCGGATATGTTAATCAGTTGGCATATGCTCCACATATTTTCCCCTAGTAAAACCAAGGACACACCTACCAGGTCACCCTTTGTTCAGACCAGCCTCATGACTTTTAATTAAGAAAAAAAATGAGATTGGCTACCGGTTTGCGGAAAAAAAAATTGAAATATAGCAGTATTTGTTCGAAGATAATCCTTTTAGATTCTAAATTTGTTTCAGGGGTCTATTTTCAAGTGCTTGATGCTTGAGAACAGAATAAAAACAGAATAACAATGAAGAAAGGCTGATTACTACGTAGAAAACTTAACGCGACAACGACATGATAGAGTGCAAACTGAAAGCCAAGAACTGACACCGTGGTCAGCTGTTTCGAGCTGGTTGGGTCTCGTCAGCACGGTGTAGCAGCAAAAAATAAGGCAACGATCACGAAGGCCAATTGTCTACTGAATGCACAGAGTAATGACCACAGCGCGAATACTCGGGCTACAGCTTACTAGGAGATTTCCGCATGCAAGCTAGTTCGTCCCGTAACTCTTCTTATGTTCACACAGGAGTACGTGCTGATAATTTCAGCAGAATTAATAAGGAAAAAGATCAAGTCCATCAATTACCTTGTCCGCAAATTCTACGCAGAGGGACACAAGTATAAGCTAGCATACAAGTTATCAAGTTTTATAATCAATTAAATATTTTCGCTCGCACGCGATTGGTCTAAACGCGCGTCACGTGTTGAATATACCCCAGCTAAAACTGGGGAATAACCAATTTTTTAAACATTCCGCATGTTGCGAAAAATATTAGAAGGAAAATGAACAGAATAGCCTCCATTTGACTTTGTACGGATATTTGTCCTTGGACATTAACTGTTCTTACTGAGCCTAATACCCCACGAGTCATTTTCTTGGTATACACGAGCTTTCAGGCGGCGCGTAGACCAAGAAAGTCAAGAAAATACAAATGACAAGTGAGATATTCCCTGATATACCACGAGAGATCGTTGTATAACTATTTTATAGCATGCCATAGAAAATACAGTGGCCAACACAATCAATGCGACAGACATGATGGGATGGTTGGATATAATACCGTCGAATATACAACGGCTTTCCTGTATTCTGATTGGCTGTATTTCCTGGTATAAATTTCGGTATTACCCTCTCATCAAACTGATGATGGTACAGTATGATATATACTGAAATATAACTTGCATTACACCACTATGGGTAACTTTGGTGACAGAAGCTTTATTTGTACAGTCCGGTCATTCCCAGTGCATACGAAGAGAGAAGACAGTACACAAAATACCGTTGGTATGGGATCGGAAACTATGGGCTATTTAACCTTCAGTCCTTGGGTATGAAATTAAATTGAATAGTAAATACAAATGAGGAAACATCATCTCATGTAGCCTGAAGTTCAGCTGTCTTCTGTTCCACACTCTCTCATGGCAGTATTCCAAAGTTCATAAGTTGAAATTTCAGCGCCATTCCTGACGTTGTGCGCTGAGAGCAACCTCGTCCCCAGACCCGCCATTTTGAAAAGTGGAGAACACCCTGGCGACGAGGTTACGTTGGGCTGTATGGGCTTCTGGGTCTGTCCCATATCTCCGTGCGGCTATTACTGGCAATTTGGTTTACATTCCTGCCAACGAAGGGTGTTGTTTTGCTGTCTTGCTAAGATTTGAAATTATCTATCTTTGGGGAACTACGGATCCATTATCGACAGCAAGGTTAGTGTTGAATGATATTCCTTTCTGTGGCCTATTAACAGCAACACAGCTTTTCCATTTTCTTGTTTGAACATAAATTTCTGTAATCGAAGGATTCACTTCCGCTTTCGATTTCTTCAGTCGATGTTCAGTAATTTGTGCTAAGCTTTATTCGTCTTCAGTGAATTATTGTCATCTATTGCAGGTCTTGTTCTGAGGAATTTGAAGCGAAAATGTGATTAAGGGCATTGAGGTAAGAATTTTAGTAAACTGTGAGTAACAACCAGCTTGGGTTTTTGCAGCTTGGACAGCTGAACAATGATCCACTCTGGCATGCAGTAATGTTTCCAAAAATCAAAACCTTTATGTTTGGTTCCTTTGGGCTCCTGGGGTCATTCAGTCATTAATATCGACTGCAGGTTGCTTTGATGGATGAAGATGAAGATCTATAGGAACATTCTGTGTACCGTCAACTTTTCTTGTTGGCTGATAGGATAGGATAGGATAGGATAGGATTCCTTTATTTCAACACGATGAGTTTTAAAGCTAAAGCTTGTTGGGTTGTGTATAAAATAAACGAAAGACCTAATAACAATGTGATAATAAGTAAAAATTTTAAAACTACTAACCTTATAAGAACCTGATGTATATTTGCAATATTTGCATCATCACACGGCTGATTGATCGTATAATACTCTCCTGCCTGTCTGTCAAGTCTAAACTTGCTTTATACTTGAAGTATAACAGATTAGGGTTTAGACTCCCTGAATGATGACGACAACAGATTAGTAATGACTAGTTTCCAACCTTTATATGAATCAAGTCATTTGAGCAACATTTTATTTTCAACAGCTCAATATCTTAGGGTCAATTTGTATTCTGAAACACCCAACTAATTTGTCATCTCATTTTAATTTTTAATTTGTCATTTAGTTGTTTACGAATGTGACTTTCAGTTATATATCATGCAAAACCAGAGATTCATTTGTCCTCATGGCACAAACTATTTGACCTGAAATATTTACAGACCTGCCAACTCTCCCGGTTTTCCCGGGAGTCTCCAAGTTTTTCATCAAATCTCCCGGTCTCCTGGTTAGAGCACCAAATCTCCCAGGAACTACCTACTGTGGCTCTTTTTAATTTTTTTTTTTTCATTAATTTCGTTATTTTCAAGACATCAGGAACGTTCGGAAGGCCTTCGGGTGATTTTTGGAGAGCATTCAGACATTGTTGAAAATTATATTCTTACAATGCAAAGATTTCTAGCTGTCTCCAGGTTTTTGTACTCCGGGGGTTGGCGGATATGTATTTACCATTTTGTTTACATTTCCAGTACTCCTGGCAGTCCAGACGTGTGCCCAGCAGATGTAATTAATTTAAATTGGGCTTAATGCAAAAGACTCTTCAATGGAGTCTCAAATTTTAATACACATGCATTTAGTGACTACAGTTTAAGTCTGAACTGTGGCAAAAAAATTATTGCACATTTTAGTGAACGAAAGCACAAAATTTGGGATTGTAGATGTAATATATCAAACACGAGATACAGTGTTTCATCTGGATATCCAAACACACTGAGACGAGAGTTGAAAATACGACATGGAGCGGAGTATTTTTGATGAAATTCAAGGTGTTTGGACAGCCAGTGAAACGCTGTCTCTTTTGTTTGATATATCTTATCAGTCAAAACAAAAACTAAGGAGTAAACGGAGAAGTAAATTCATCAAAATCTATGTTAAATAAGACTGGGTATGCAAACCTCCTTCATGGTTGTGATTTTCTTTGTTTTAACTTGATGAATCATTAATGAGTTTGTGAAAGTTCTGTCATGCATAGAAGGGGGCATAGGGGCCTATTAAAACCCAAAAATTGCACAGAAAATGGCTCAAAACCGCAGTAAATTTCGTCCAAAACTGAAAGGCAAAATAGAAGATCTCACTGACAAAGCTTTGGTAGGTTTTAGAATCTCTCTTTCTGTTATTTAATTTTTATACATCTTAACTTGTTTTAGTTTCTTTCTGCATAGTCTAAAAATTTGCTTTCTTGTAAATTAAATCGGCTCCACAGACCTATAGCAATCTAAAACTAGTCAAAAAGGTTGCACAATAAAATGATTTTAGGTAATACTTGTTTAAAAGAAACACCACATTCTGTAGTTGCTTTTTGAGTGCCACTGTCAGGATTTTCATTTGTCAGAATTTTTATAGGTAAGCACAATGGCAGCCATATTTTAGATTCCGGATTCAAAATCTCGGGAGACATGACCAAACCGGGGAGTTTTTATTTCGGATTTGTCCACTTTTGTGTAAACAGCAAAATCAATCCGTTACTAAAACGTTCCGTATTCATCACAAATCTGGAACAATTTCCTTTAGTGTAAACCTAGTCTCAGTCTACATGAGATCTCATTTGAGTGAAGGCAGGTACTGTACTCAGAGTAGACGTGTGCCGATACCCAGGTCCCGGCTTCTAATGAAACCCCTGGTCACATAATTCAAGAATTATGTTATCCACGGCTATCCTTAGTATGGTGGTTATTTCCCTACCAATGACATAATCCTTGCATGTTCTGACACATTCTTTGCTTGGCTTGCAAATATTTAATTTTCCTTCCGATCTCTGAACTCACTTCAGTAAAAGAGCTCGACAATTCACTTCTCTTGTCTAAAAATATGAAAAATACTCGGAAAACTAAAGGCTCGCTCCTGGCGAAATAAACTTGCAAAGTAAACGAGATCTTATTTGTCATGTAGTGAAAGTGAAAGATGCAACGTCAGCGCATTCCATGGCTGACGTAATGCCTTTTTTAGCGTATTTATTATTCCCTTGGAATCCAGCGCTTCGATAAAACCAAAAGGAAATATGTTTTACACACAATTAAGAAAACAATATCGGTAGCATTGTCCGTTTATTAATGTTTCAACAGGGTTTGGCGAATAAACAACACAGGTTGCATGATTCAAAATCTGGCCAAGAGGAAGTTTGGGTCTGGTCACCGACAAAACTAAAAAAAAAAAAAAAATAATAAACCCCGGATAGAACATGAACCGCACTTGGCCCATGGCTGCTCAGTTAATGATATTAAATCCTGGGTAGAACATAAACCGCGCTCAGCTCATGGCCGCGTGGTTAACAAGGTCACCACCAGTCTCCCTGCTATTTAAAGGCTAGGTTACTGGGGAGACAACTGTAAAATGGTCTATTTACCTTTTTTATTTGTTAAACTGAAGAAGATGTAAATTTGAGCAATGTAAACAAATACAAACGCAAAATTTAAAAACATTTGGTCATGTGCTCTCTTGCAGGTCACTGGTCAAAACTTCAATACAATATTGTCTTGAGAAATATTTGTTACAAGTGCCGGCGATCTGAAATTGAGTTGAGTTCTAAGTGTCGCCAACAATTCAAATGCCTTTCCTGGAAAATGTTTCGCCCAGTACAAGTTAATTTACCGCAACCTATTATTATCTATTCATCGCTAGTTCAACTTCACGTGCAGATCACTATCTGACAATTGATCAAACTTAGTTCCAATGCCACCAAAGTAGATCAAACATGCAAAGTACGCATGTGAATGCACTGCTCTTAATCTTTGATTACTGCTAGTAATTATTATTAACTAACTAGGTGGCCTCGTGAGGCTGGGCTGGCATTTAGTTCTCTTGAGGAATGCTATTTTGGGGGAAGCTGGTATTAATCCACCATCATTAGTGGTCAACTGTCTTAGCCAGGAAAGTCAGATTAGAGAGGGGGGAGGCAGAGGGTATAATTTGAGAGGAGAGGCCTGAGGGGTCATTATTAAAAGTGAAAGACTAATAAGAGAAGGGAGGGTATGAAGCGTGGAAATCTCAATTTTACCTTCTGGATCATAGTTACAAATTAAATGAAATGTACCTGCGAGAAAGGGCTCTACAAAATATACGTAAATGGAAGAGAAAACTGTACTTGAATATTTCCCCTTGTTTTTAAGAACAGTTGAATAGAAAGATGCTTTATTTTTGCAAGGAAGTAATTTATTGTTCTTTTCAAACCAACACTTCTGAGTTTAAAATGTTTCCCAAGTTATATGTGAAATTTAACACACTGTTAAAGCACACAATCCCTTTTTTGTGAAGGAATAAGCAGTTAAAGTTAATATTGTTTTAGAATCTTTAACCACCCTGGTTTTAGCTTCTTATAGTGCTTCTTGTTGTAACTATGTAAATTATTAAATAATCTAAATCTTGACAGCAGTGAAAATGGAGATGAAACTTCAAGGACTGTACATGTGAGAGAATTGACTAACTGGAGGAACGCTGGTCAGTGATAAGATTGTTTACGAGAGCTTAGTATTACTTTACTTGAAATATAAATTATATAGAATTATTTTTATGTACATGGTGAATTTTACTCAGGGTTACTTAGTCAGACAGAATCTAATATATGACATGTCATAAAGAAATGTGATGGAAAAACAAATTGAGGGGACTGTTTAAATGATTGGAGAAGACTTGTAAATTGTGATAACTAGCCAGGCTGAGTGATTCCCTGCTGCTACAAATCTATAATTACACATCTACTTGCATACCTAACAGGTTAGGAATGCTGCCTTTCAATATTGTGGGAAAAGTGAATGTGTGTCTTTATTTCTCATGCCAGTGCTACCTTGTTACAATAGTATCCTCAAAACAGGGGATCAGACGTCATTTGAGTGAATGCATGGGAAGGACTATTATTTGTCCACAAGGGAGTAGATTGTGATAAAACTTGTATTGGTAGGTACAAAACATTACGAGGGGATTTGATTTTATACATAAGTGAGGAAAAAAACGTTGTGAAGAAAATCAAGACTATTAGGGTAGCAATTTTTACTTTGTGATGCACCCATTGGCAGCCCTAACGTTTTGATTTTAACATAGAGTGCTTTGAGCCCTGTTGAAGATTTGTTTATTTGAACATGGAAGTGAAATTTTTTTCATTAGATTTTATTGTTATGTTACATTTCAAAATGGCATATCCATGAACAACAGTTACTAATAGACCATATTTTGATATTAATACTGAAATTCAGTATGGCAGCAAAGCTTAGAGGACACAAACAAGGGAAGGAATGACCAGGTTTATTCATTTCTTTTCTTTGTGTCCTCTAGGCCTCACCATCAAGCTGAATTTTAATATATTGAAAAAAGTGGCTTATTGGAAAGCTCTGATTGACTGGGGCCAACCTCTGACACCAGTACAGCCAAACAGATGTCATCAGTCAGTTGTATTAAAGTGACTATGAAGTAACTAATAATTACTGCTTATTTGAAAGGCTTTTAGAAAAAAGAAGAATGGCATTTTCCTTTTGGAATAGCTTCTTTCATTTTAGAGACATTTACTATACATTTTTGTGTTATGCAAAGTAGGAAAGTGATGACGTCATAAATCATTCCACTAAAATATAAAACACTGAAACAAGAATATGTCTAGAAATATTATTATAATGGTTACTATTGCAGTGTTCTGACATTTTTTAAGAATTGTTCCTACACAAATTAAAACTGCTACGTTGGGTCAGTTACCCCAGGCGCCCTTACCTTCAGCATTTAGAAATACTGCCTTGGCTTGGTTGCTCCACGCTCCCTCGTCTTTGGCAGAAATAAATGTTAGAAAATCTAAAAGGGCTTACAGGAGCGCAATGCGTCAAAAGGACTACAGCTAAAGCTAAAGCTTCATACAGTAGCCCTCTGCACTCATAATCACTCCATAGTCATTATAGTAGGTAATTTTCATATCATCAAAACTCAACGAAAATGTGTATTTCCAGTGACCGCGAAACTCACAACAAGCAACACTAACTGGATTCACTAACTAAGTACAGAAAAAAATGTTTTCTTTACTTCATGCAGGTATAACTGGAGGCCTAACCTTTTGTACGCTGGATTACGATGGCGGCTGCTGCCCCTTCACCCCTGGCTAGCTCTGTGGAGAAGACAAATGGAGCCAAGCTCAGCAGACTTCTCATTGATGGTGGGACAACGGTTCTTAGGAGGATTTTCGACTGTCATCATCCCCCAGCAAGTCTGTTGGCTGATCTCAATGCAAACTATCACACTCTCAACAATCTCTTAAGGAGGAGGGTTTTACGTAAACCTCAGTGGGAGCTACTGTTCCCACCTGGTGGGGCCACACCAGACTCCAACACATTTGACATTACTTTGTTATTCCTCCTTCTAACCAACATTTGTGGACTCGCCCCTCCCCCCTCGGGTTGGCACACTAAGCCACCCATTACTGACACCTCTGTTGAGGCAAACCTTGCTCGCATCAAGTTTTTCCGCAATAAGTTGTACGGTCATGTTACCACTACTGGTATTAATACACCTACTTTCTCTGCTCTTTGGCTGGAGATTAGTGATGTTCTTGTTGTTCTTGGCTTCCCTCAGGCGGAAATTGATCGATTGAAAGCAGAGCGTTGTGGAGAGGAAGACTTTATTGACGTGTTGTTTGAGTGGGCTGACAGTGAGGAGGACATCAAGTCACAGCTGAAGGACATACGTCAGTATCAGAGCAAAGTACATCAAGCTGTTGATGAAGTGCATCTGACTCAACTAGAAGATCGTAAAATACTTCTGGGTAGGAAGAGGAAGTTGGAAGAAGTACTTCAGTTAGAGACCAAAACACAGCAGACTGTTGATGAAGTACGTCAATCCCAGATCAAAACACAGCAAACTGTTGATGAAGTATGTCAGTCCCAGACCAAAACACAACAAACTGTTGATGAAGTACGTCAGTCCCAGACCAAAACACAGCAAACTGTTGATGAAGTTCGTCAGAACCTACTAGAAGATCGTGGGACAATTCAAGATAGCAATATGAAGCTGCAAGAAGTATTTCAGATCGACAAAAAAACACATCAAGTTGTCACAAATGTTCGTGAAACTCAAACTGATGACAGCAAAGCAATTCAGGAAATTCGTCATACCCAGCACGAAGTCCATAAGACACTGCAGGAAACGAAGTCTAGAGTAGAAGAAATACAGCAGACTCACGAGAAGTTATTAGGAACCCAAGATGAACGATTTGACTGTTTGCGCCAAGATTTGCAGCAAACAGCTCAAGACTTGGAAGGACAAAGAGAAAAGCACAGAGAAAACGAAATCCTCAAGAAACTCGCAAAGATTGAGACCCTGAAAAACGTAAGATATCACGCAGACAGATACGTAGAGAAAACCCGTTTGTCAGTCTTTGCCAAAGTCGAGAGTTGGTTAAATGACAGAAGTTCCCCAAATCGTGTGATGGTGATCACTGGAAATGCCGGGATGGGGAAGTCTGTAATCTCAGCTGTCATGTGTGAAAAGATGCAAGATGCTGGAAGGCTAGCCGGAAGCCACTTCTGCCATCATGACAGGGCGCGCCAGAGGAATCCTAAGGTGATGCTACAGTCCTTAGCCAGTCAGCTGTGTGATTCTCTGCCAGACTACAAGAAAGCACTCGTGGAAAAGTTGTCAAGAAATCTGGGTGTGGAGATTAACAACATGGAGGTGAAGGATCTGTTCGAAGTGCTGTTTGAGGAACCTCTAGCCAGCTTGATCGACCCTGGTTTGACCCATCTGATGGTAATAGATGGATTGGATGAAAGCGAATTCCAAGGAAGAAATGAGGTACTAGACATAATTGCTAATTACTTCCGAAATCTTCCACAGTGGATTCGATTTCTGGTGACAACGCGACCGGAAAGAAACATAGCAGAAAATCTAAAAACATTGCACCCCTTGCAGCTGGATCCAAACGTTGAAGAGAACGTGAAAGATATTTACCTTTGCTTTGAAAAGCAAATCAGCCATTTATTGCAATCTGAGCATCAAGAAATGATCTTGCAAGCGCTGGTTCAAAAGTCAGAGGGAGTCATGCTATACGCACATTACCTGGCAGATTTCATAAAGAAGGAAGTGCCAGTTTTAACCCCTGAACTGCTGGACAGCATCTTACCATCAGGTATTTCGTCTGTATACCAGTCGTATTTCAAGCGTCTGGAGACTGAACTTTGTAAGGAACTTAACGTCACGGAGGACCACTTTTGGAATTTCCTGAGTGGCGTCGCAGCTGCAAGAGAGCCATTGCCACTTGGTTTCGTGTCTAAATTGTTGCTACCAGGTAAATCGACATCATTGGTTCAACGAAAGGTAAATGTGGTTATTGCTTGTGTCTCGGCACTTTTACCCGTTCAAGACGAGTGCATTCACTTCTTTCACAAGTCGGTCAAAGACTGGTTGATTGAAAAATATAAGTACGAACAGCACCAGTTCAGTGTGGACGAAAAAGAAGGCCATGAAGTCCTTTCTAAACTCTGCATTGATGAGCTTGATGAGGTGAAACGAAAAGGCGTTGACGGCGCACAGTTCCCTGACACCGCAAAGTACGCTCTGCGACATGGAGTTCAACACATGCTACAACCAGAGGATGCGAGAGTATGCAGCCTTGAGGACGTTGTTACGAAATTTGTTTTGGACATAGAGCTTGTGTAGGCAAAGTTGTGTGTGAATGTTACACTAGCGTCTGAAGACGTGGTTTGTGTTCAGAAGCAAGTGGGCATCGAAAAATGTCATGGGGCCCTTAACACTTTGTTGGTTTTGTTAAGAAAGCATATGGCAACATTAGAAAAACTTCCCCACACCATCTTTCAAACCTTGTTGAACGAGGGCGGACCTGAACTGTCATCTCGAGCTTTAAACCTTTTAAAGACGAAATATTCTGAAATGGCGTATATAGAATACTTGCACAAGGAGGATCTGCAAGGGCGTGTTCAAACCACATTTCAATGTTCAGCTGCCGTTGCTTGTTTTGATGTTTCACCGCAGTTAGACTACATGGTATGCGAATGTTTTGATAACACGATCCAGCTATGGTCGCTCCATACTAGCAAGCAGCTATGGAAACGAGATGTCAAGGTAACGAAAGATAACTACTTCAAGTGTGATGACGATGTTCCTCTCTACGAACCATATAGGGCATGGGAAAATTACCACTACTACGTGTGTTATGACGAGGATCTGGTTTATCCTCCCAAGTCATTATACCGCTCGGTTGTGTTTCATCCTACAAAGAACCTTGTCTTACCAGGAATCCTCAGGCATGCCTATACGTTTGACGGGGACCTGGAAGCACTTTTTCCTTCAAGCAAGTGCTGTTTCTGCATTTGTTCAATTTCTGCAGACAAGACCAAGATGCTAACTGATTACACCAACGATGCCAAATCAGTTATCATGTGGAGTCTGACAGATGGTTCAGAGATAAATCGTTTTGAATGGGATGCCGATATTGTGTCCTTTGCTTGGTCTCGTGATGGAAGACTGCTAGCAATTTCCGACCTTTCTGGTTCTATTGGTTTGCTTGACGTAATGGATGGTTGTAGAACCAAAGTAACTATTTCAGACGTATGCGGAATGATGAAGTTCTCCCCTGACTGTCGATGCCTTTACTGCTTGGTTTTCAACAGTGCCTGGTGCGATCTCTTTCGTTTAGACGTCCACATGGAAAATGAGGGCAACTTTTCTTTAGATGTTTTGCGTGATGAAGTGTCTTATCGGCCGTGGGAATTTGAATCGTGTAGTGAGACCGGATTTTTATTAGGAGATCCCTTTTGCTTCCCATCAGAAAGAGATACCATCCATGACTTGCAGAGACCCAGTCTTGCTTTTGTGCTGAATAATCAATCTGTATTGAGAGTTGCTTATGATAGTGGCATCATAGAGATGTTGCAGCTTGATAAACTGATGAAAGACAGTGCCGGAGTTTCAAAGACTACTGGACTGCTAGGGCGTATTCAAACTAAATTTCAATGTTCAGCTGCCGTTGCTTGTTTTGATGTCTCACCGCAGTTAGACTACATGGTATGCGAATGCTATGATAACACGATCCAGCTATGGTCGCTCCATACTAGCAAGCAGCTATGGAAAAGAGATGTCAAGGTAACGAAAGATAACTACTTCAAGTGTGATGACGATGGTCCTCTCTACGAACCATATAGGGCATGGGAAAATTACCACGACTGCATGTATCGTGACGGGGATCTGGTTTATACTCCCAAGTCATTATACCGCTCGGTTGTGTTTCATCCTACAAAGAACCTTGTCTTACCAGGAATCCTCAGGCATGCCTATACGTTTGACGGGGACCTGGAAGCACTTTTTCCTTCAAGCAAGTGCTGTTTCTGCATTTGTTCAATTTCTGCAGACAAGACCAAGATGCTAACTGATTACACCAACGATGCCAAATCAGTTATCATGTGGAGTCTGACAGATGGTTCAGAGATAAATCGTTTTGAATGGGATGCCGATATTGTGTCCTTTGCTTGGTCTCGTGATGGAAGACTGCTAGCAATTTCCGACCTTTCTGGTTCTATTGGTTTGCTTGACGTAATGGATGGTTGTAGAACCAAAGTAACTATTTCAGACGTATGCGGAATGATGAAGTTCTCCCCTGACTGTCGATGCCTTTACTGCTTGGTTTTCAACAGTGCCTGGTGCGATCTCTTTCGTTTAGACGTCCACATGGAAAATGAGGGCAACTTTTCTTTAGATGTTTTGCGTGATGAAGTGTCTTATCAGCCGTGGGAATTTGAATCGTGTAGTGAAACCGGATTTTTATTAGGAGATCCCTTTTGCTTCCCATCAGAAAGAGATACCATCCATGACTTGCAAAGACCCAGTCTTGCTTTTGTGCTGAATAATCAATCTGTATTGAGAGTTGCTTATGATAGTAGCATCATAGAGATGTTGCAGCTTGAGAAACTGACGACTACTGTTTTGAAAGTCGTATTATCGTTGAATGGTGAGACGCTGCTTGTTATTACTAAACCAGATGGCTGTCTAGCAACACTCATGGCTTGGGACATTTCAAGTCGTATGTTTAAACCTGGGCATAGAGTTTTTGAAGACACTGGTGGGTTCAATGAATATAATCTTGTAGCTGTAAGAGAAGGTGTTTTGTTGCAAACCAGTCGTGACACCCTTGAGCTGTGGAATTTTGAGTTGTCTGAGTGCATCCGACGTTGGACTGATTTAGAGGACATCAATAAAGTAATCCCCATATCAGAAGAACGAGTGGCCTGTGAAGTACTGAGTTTAGTAGAGCGTGAAGTAGAGAGGAAAGTCATCATTGTAGATACAACCAGGGAAGGCATTGCGTCAACAATTACTATTCGTGGGTTCTTTGTTGCATGCAACAGTAAATGTCACGTGATAAGCATCGATCGTCAGGAATTGCAGATGCAACGTGGTGATGTTGTTTTGTGGAAGATACCTTGTAGACCCTTTCCCCTTCCTCGATGCGAGACATTTTCTCCTACTGAACAGTATTGCGTACTGGCTGATTTCGGAGTCCTTTACGTCCTCGATGTAGTTTTGGGAGAAAGACTCCGCACAATAAAACCACCTAATCATGAGCACTGGTTTCCTGAAACCCTTGAATGCAAGTTCGTCAGTGACGAGGAGTACGTTACCTGCCTCAGTGGTGCATTAACAGGTCATTTTTTTCAGCTGTTTAATGTCAAGTCTGGTGATCTGCTCAGTGAGATTGCTTTGGAAAGCAAAGTGTACAGTTTAACAGCTTGTCCTCGTGAACGTCTTATCGCCACTGGCTTAAAGGATTCCAGCCTGAATTTCAAAGTTCTTCGTGTGAAGTTGCCGGGAGATGAACACAGCCGGAAGAGCAAAAGGTCAGGTTTTATTAATAAGGAACAAAGTTACAATACAGGGACTTCAACCGAGCCACCTGAGAGGTTTTAACCAATCAGTACGATTTTCCAACAAAAGAATTAAAATTGATCTCACCGATCATGTTCGAGTAGCGCGATTGTTGAGCCCTGGAACGGACGATTTTGATTGGCTGGTAATTAGGTTCAAATTTCGTTGACTTGATCAGCACCACAAGCGAGCGATAAAAATAGTTTCAGTTAAACCTAGCGTGGGTTAAAAAAATGCTTCACGGTCCAGCGACAAAAAAATGATAATTTTGAAGAAATAAATTTTAAATTGACTGAAAAATCCTGTCCTGTGACGAAAACAATCTCGAACCTAGCGGAAAACCCTGAATCTGTGTTCCAATTTTTTTTTTGTGGCTCATTTGTCGCGCTGCTCAAATCAACGACAACAGCGAACATGGGCATTGTTCCAACACGATTGGACCAATCGCGAACAAACTCAGATAGGTATAGTTTAAACTCCTTCTGTGATTGGCTGAAAACTCTTTGGAAACCCGCGGTAAAAGCAAGATGCGGAGTTCAAATTGTTAAAAACGTTTATCGATACTTATATAAATCAGGTAATCCTGGATATCAACACAAAACTTGTGATAGAAATGAAATTATGATAAACGTGAAACTCGGTCAGGGGTGAACAATGAGAAGACTTCGACCAGTTTGTCCCGAGCATGAATGGGGAAAAAATCTAAAGTCCCCGACAGGATTCGAACCTATGGACTATGGACTATGGTTTTCATCAGACTTGAGACAACTTCCTCTCAATGTTGAGTTTGGTGATTCTTGTGTCCTGTAACTCCTCCTCCCCCATCCCAGGCCTGTATGGCTGAAATAAATGAATG
>NW_028301540.1:6367500-6395000 GCF_042242905.1 Orbicella faveolata | reverse complement strand
ATACGTCATCGCCATAGGAAATTTCTGGTAACAGAAGCTGTTTTGGTACGGTTTCCTTTTCCGCTAAGATTGTTTTGCAGGTTCCAGCCATTCCCAATTCAAGAAAGGAGAGGAAAAAAAACCTTTGCTATCCGAGGTAAATTAAATGTGAAGACTGCTAGTACGCTGGACAGGACTGTTCTGGATCCACGTTTTACGACAAAAAATCAAAACGCAAAACGATGCAAATAATTTTTTGATTGTCTTAAACCTTATCAAATTCCACTCATGGAAACTTATTTTCATATAGGTCACGCAAGGAAGACTTGCGTTACAGCGTATCTAAATTTGCGTGAAGAATCGCAAAAGTGCGGAAAATTGCGCGATTTCTGGGAAAAAACGGTTGTGGTTTGCATCGACATCGTAGTGTCAGACCAGTGCTGTTGTGCGAAGGACATCGATACGTGTTTATGGATTTTTTTTCCCATGAATTCGACGAGATGGCATGAGTAAGGAGCGATAATCCATCCAAACAACACTATAGTCCCGCGATATGTCAGCGGTTTAGAGAATCGAAGATTCAAGCTGTGATGCTGCCACCGAAGGGCCACAACATGCACGAGGCAAACCAAACAAAGTTATTTCAAGCTGCTATGCGAGAAAATGGCAAGCTCCTGGTAGATGAGCCCAGAAAAGGTCTAAAAGCACAAATACCAGTGTCTGAGGTTCTCAGCCGACTGCGCTTTAACACAGCAATATCTTGTGCATTTGTGGCCTGTGCGAAGCGCGAGCTAAAGGCAGCCATCTTCAAACCATGCGGAAAACCGATCCGTGGCAAGAACAGTTTCAAGAGTTCGATAAAGATCAGTTTCTGAAGGTAGTATCGTATTTCAGGGACCAAATAAGTTGTAAGTCCTTCTCATTCTTGTCAAAATCTTGACAAAAATATCCACTAGCACGTCAAGAGTTTCTTCGCAAAAGAACACTCCAAATGTACATGTACTCTTCTTTCTCAGAAATGACGTGATTTTGCATACTTTTGTGACTCAGTTACCAAATTTGGACAAGGTGTAATGGAAGCCTTTCTTGCGTGATCCATATAACAATAACTTTCCATGTTTGGAACTTAGTAAAGTTTAAGACAATGACAAAATTATTTGTGTCACTTTGGTTGTTTTCATTTTTTGTTGTAAAACCTCGATCCAGAACAGTTTTGTCCAGCGTGCCATATAAACTAATTAAGCGCGTATATACTCGGGTTAGCTTCTCCTACCCCTCCCTCGTAGCCTAGGGTATGAGATTTCCTTATGGCTAGTTGCCCGCTTTTGGCTTAACTATTCTTATGTTCTCTCTGTCGATTAACCAGTTCACACAGGAGCACATGCTGATAATTTCAACATATAGAGGATCAAGGCCAAGTCGGTCAGTCGCATTGTCTACAAACTACGCGCAGTGAGACGGAAGTAATGCAAGATATCAAGTTTTGCTTAAAATTTTGCTTAAAGTTTTGCTTTTGTTTGCTTAAGATTGCGCGGTGAGAGAAACACAGGAGAAACAGGATTACGCGCCATTACAGCGCCGAGCTACAAACAACCAAACAGGCTTACGGTAACTTTCCTTGCCATTTAAGAGTGGATAGAGATGAACTTGCGTTGATTAATTGTCGGTGGAAGTGTAAAAAGGGCAAATGTTGACCATTATCGCTAGTTCACTCACGAAAATTGACCAAAACGACAATTTCACCCGCGCAGTTTCCCCCGTTACCGTGACCGTGGTCAGAGATAAAAAAATCCGGACAGCGCTAAGAACCAGTCAGATTGTAGGATTCGTTACCGTGCCCTCTTACGAAAAAATAAACAACCTCGGACTTGAAAATGCTGCCCTCGGCCTGCGGCCTTGGACAGCATTTTCAAGACCTCGGTCACAGTTTTTTACTATACGGACCTCCCAGCCGGCAAATAACATATACATTGTATGTTTCGGTATATTATACTCTCATCAAACTGATTGTGGTATAGTAAGATGCCGAAATATGACTGGTATTGCACTATTGGGAAATTTCTGGTGACAGAAGCGTCCGTAATTTGCACCTTCCGGGCATTCCCTGTCAAGGCAGTGCATATTTATATGTTATTTGCCGGCCGAGAGGTCCCTATTAGGATAAACTGCACGGTCCGAGGTCCGTACTCAAGAACGCGGGTGCAGTGTTTCCCAATATGGACCTCCCGACCGGCATAAAAGGTGTTCATTTTTTTTCTCTACGGTATTGCTTTGAAACTAACTTTTGTGTTGGATTTTAATTAGAGCCGTTCAGTTCAATTCTGGCGTACGTATACCTTTTGACATTTCGGGAACAAAAAGTGATTCTGTTTGCAAAATTGTTTGACACTGTGTTGAATGTTTACATTTTACGTTGTTTTACGGTGTAATAAAAAGCTTGAAAAGTTGCTAAAGTTGGAAACTTCGAAGCGGCCCGTACTCGGGATCCGAATGGGAAATTATTAATTCAGCGATTATCCAATCAGATTCAAGGATTTAGGATTCCAGACGGCTCAGAAGCTGGGGAAAAAGTAAGAGGAGAGATGACAGTGTGATACAGGAAAAACTGGATTCCCAAACTGACTAAAAATCGAGTCCAATCAGTGACCTGAGTTAATAAATTTCACGACTGAAATTGAAGCGTCCCATTTCTAAACGATCTGAGTCGATGACAGCGAGCGGGAATCATTCTATCTATATCTATCTAAATAAAGATGATATTTCCGAAAATAATTTGAATCGTTATTTGAAGGAAATTTCAGTTAGAATTCTACTTAAACGATTAGATTATTCGCTCTCAATTTCTCTAAGGCGATAGTTGACTCCGCCTTCGGCCTCATTAACTATCACCTCATAGAAATGTCAAGCTCATAATCTAATTGTTAATTAGTAGTAGTAATATATTGGCGCCACTTAGCGCCAGTACGTCACTGTTTACTCTTGTTCTCTCGTTCAAAATCGTACATGGTGTCGAAATCAGCGAAGATATCCAGGAAATCCACGACAAACAGATAAAGAAGTAGGGCTTCTTTTGAAGTCACGCCTAAGTCCAAAATTAAAAGAAGGGCTGAAAATATCAACTGCAAATCGATCGCGTCAGATCATGTCATTTCTCCGACATTCTGGCTCTCTTCCCCAAGTTGTCTGTTGACTCTGTTCGCCCTCTAGCTTGCGAACGCAGACGTATTGCCGGCTGTCGCTTATCTCCGCCGAAAATAACGTCTGCGAACCCGAGCCAGGAAACGGTTTCTGTGACGTAATGACTTTTGTTTCTCATTGGCCAATCAGATTCCGTGATAGAATGAAACTCGAGTGCTCCTCGCAGCAAATACCTCGAACAGTAGTTCTGGGGTTACTTGAGCTAAACTGTGATTGGCTTAAAATTCCTACGTCACAGAAATCGTTTTCTGGCTCGGGTTCGCAGACGTTATTTTTCGGCGGAACCAAGTGATAGCCGGAAATACGTCTGCGTTCGCAGGCTATTCGCCTTCTTGATTTTCAGTGATTTTTTTACACGGGAGAACGCAGACCGGGATAGACGGGACTCGATCTATTACATCATCGTATTAGAAAGTCTCTGTTTTCGTCCGTCCACACGTAAACACAAAGCGGCGTTTTCCTAAAACTCCACGCTGGGGAGCCCGAAAATGCCTTTCATGTGTGGACGGCCGGGAAGACTAAACCGGAGGGAAAAAAATCTCCGTTTTCCAAAATATCCGGATACGGAGAGGACGGGGCCTTACATTATAAATAGAGGGAATTGCTTGACGAGCATTAACTCAAATATCCATCCGTACCTGTTCGTGTTGTCAGTGTCCATATTCTTTACTTCAGTTTGCGGTCATGCTCGAATTTTTTTCTGAAGTATTGAGTCCTTTCTGTGGCTGGATAAGCTTGTTATTTCTTATAACGGCGCTTATTTACTGGCTTGGTGTTTTGGAGTTCGCTCTGATAAGCCATGTTCCTCTCCCAGCACCCAAACCTTGGCCATACGTTTTTAATATTATTTTAATTTTTGTTAGAAGTATTTCATATTTTAATTCTGAATTTATCTTAGCGAATATAGTAAATGTAAGTAGTAATGTTATTGTAAATAGTCGTGCGTTTTTGTCATGATCCCCTGGCTCGGGAGATTAGGCAACCACTCCTCCTACGTTTACGACTTAAAATAAAGTTACTTTACCTTACCTTATACGTTGGAAATCTGATCGAGGTCGCCCGATATGGCGGCTTGCGCAAAGCGTTCGTTGAATATGACAAGAGATACGGCAATGTTTACACAATGTACTTGGGAAGAAGTCCGATGATTACTGTGGCCGACCCAGAACTGCTGAAGCACATTCTCGTCAAACATTTCGAGAAGTTTCGAAACAGACCAGACTTAATGAGAAGTAATCCGCCACTTGAATCAAACCTGTTTGCTGCAAGAGATGAGCAGTGGAAGAAAGTTCGTTCCCTTTTGACCCTAACCTTTAGCTCGTCTGATAGCTACTCCTGTGGGCAAAAGTTTTATTCCTTGAACCACACTAGGCCCCGTCCACTGGTGACGTATCCGGATATTTTTGAATCCGCAACTTTTTCTTTCCGGACTGAAAAATTGCCCCGTCCACACATAGCGTATTACAATCGAATTCGACTGTCCACACGCATCCGATGGTATCCGGATTCACTCTAAAGAAACTAGGCCTACTCGTTGTGTCGCCATATTGGTTTATTATTTGGTAAGAGACTGGACACGATTTTGCTGCGTCATCGGATTCGAAAATATCCGGATTCACCGTCCACACGTTATCGGATTCGTTGCGGATTTATTTTTTTCCACTCTGGAGAGCGGATTAAAAAATATCCGGATTCGCTGCCGAATTCGCCGGATGCGTGTGGACGGAAGCCGTATCCGGAAAGAAAAAGTTGCGGATTCAACGGGATCTGAGTTGCACGCGTTGAGGCAATCATCAGACAGGTTTTAATTGCGATGAAGAAATATACCTTCTGTTTTTATATACATGTACAAAATGTTTATATGTACATCCTGACATGTTTTCAGATAATAAACCTTCAGATCACCACTATAATTACCATAAACATCTTGTACATATAAGAAGTTCAATAGAAAGTGTATTTTTTATCGCAATCAAAACCTATCTGATGATCGCTTTAAGGCGTGAAACTCAGAGTTAAAACTAACTTATGCTATCTCTTTGATTTCTCCGTATACTATATCAAGCTCTGCTTTAAAGCATTAAGCAACTTTTTTTGCCGAGCAAGACCGTGACGTAGTTATCTTCGAGATATATTTCTTAAGGGCGAACTTGTTCGATTTCAGTGCCTGGGTTTTCATTTGCAACTTACAGTAAGAATAAACTTGATATTCCAATTATGTATTTTAATACTATCGAGGGTTCGGGTTAGGGTTGCATGAGATCACAAGCATACACGATATCCAGAATGTTTAGCACTAAACATGAGTTGGCGGCCACAGTTGAGTTGATTTCAAATGTGGACAATCTGTGGACGATATTTTCCAAGGCTCGATTATCACCCGTACTCGGGAGAGGAGCCCGGGTTCCTCCGGGAAGAAACGTGGACTCTAGAGAGCGGCCGAAGGAAATCGAGCCTAATATTTTCCCAAACGAGTGTTTCTATGTGAAGTTCAAGTGTGAAGTAACGCTACTGAGGTGACACTGATGGCTCGCAACAGCAATGGAATGCAAAAAATTTCTTGTTGAAATAGCGCTGGACAACTTTTAACTAGATAACCGACTTATGCTTGTGAACCATTTAATTTTTTTTAGTTAGTTAGTCAGTTGACAGTTGTTACGTGTTGCTAAATATTAGTTTGTTACTCGTGAAAGTCTTTTAGTCAGTTTCGCAAGATCGTGTTGCAATGTATTATACTAGGTTATGAGATTTCCTCTTGCAAGCTAGTTCGTCCCGTAACTCTTCTTATGTTCGCACAGGAGTACATGATGATAATTTACGCAGAATAAGGGAAAAGATCAAGTCGATCAATTCGCTTCTCAACAAAATGTACGCAGAGGGACACAAGTATAAGCTAGCATATAAGTTATCAAGTTTTGTTATCAACTAAATATTTTCGCTCGCACGCGATTGGTTTAAACGCGTCATGCATTGAATATACCCCAGCTAAAACTGGGGAATAACCAATTTTTAAAACATTCTGCGTGTTGCGAAAAATATTTGAAGGAAAATAAACCCAATAGCCTCCATTTGACTTTGCACGGGTGTTTGTCCTTGGACATTAACTGTTCTTACTGAGCCTAATACCCCACGAGTCATTTTCTTGGTATACACGAGCCTTCAGGCGACGCGTAGACCAAGAAGGTCAAGAAAATACAAATGACAAGTGAGATATTCCATGATATACCACGAGAGAGCGTCGGATAACTATTTTATAGCATGCCATAGAAAATACAGTGGCCAACACCATCAATGCGACAGACATGATGGTATGGTTGGATATAATACCGTCGAATACACAACGGCTTTCCTGTATTCTGATTGGTTGTATTTCCTATAGCATGGTATAAATTTCGGTATTACACTCTCATCAAACTGATGATGGTACAGTATGATACTGAAAGATAACTTGTATTACATTACTATGGGGAACTTTTAGAATTGGTATGGGAAACTGTGGGCTATTCAACCTTCAGTCTTTGGGTATGAAATTAAATTGAATAGCAAATACAAATGAGGAAACATCATCTCATGTAGCCTGAAGTTCAGCTGTCTTCTGTTCCACACTCTCTCGTGGCAGTATTCCACAGTTCATAAGTTGAAATTTCAGCGCCATTGCAGACTTTGTGCGTTGGGAACAACCTCGCGACCAGATCCGCCATTTTGAAAAGTGGAGAAGGCCCTGGCGACGAGGTTGCGTTTGGGATTCTGGGTCTGTCCCACATCTCCTTGCCGGTGTCACAGTGATTTGGGTATCCCCGTGTTTTGGGTACCCCCGTACCAAAATCCCTAGTGTTTTAGGTATCCCCACTGGGGATACCCAAAACACTGAAAGCGTAAAACTGGGGCAAGTGAAATCATCCACAATTCTGCTCAAAATCCATTTATCTTTTACGAAGCTTTGTCTCAATAAATTAAAGCATTCTTTTGCTTGATATAAACACAATACGTCTCTTAAAATAGTCGCAATTCCTAACAGACTGTCTTATCCTAGTCCGCAGTTATAACGACATACAAAACCGGATTCACGCGCTAAAGATCCTTGTACAAACATGTACTTGGTGCCTATGGATAACCTTTGAAATGCACATTATTTTAAACCAAAAAAGGCGCTTTTTTAACCTCGAATAGTGCAGTGATTGAATTTAGTCAACATGCGAACGAACACACTGAGATGCGGCCGTCACGCAATATGCAGGTCTCAAGCTGTGATTGACCTCTGTGTATGTTGCCAGTCAGAAATAAACTTTATTTTAGACTCGAGTGTCGCTCTTTCCTTGACCATCCTTCCTAGTAGATTTTGCCGGCGAACAATTCTCTTCGCTATTAAGGGAGTTTTTTGTCTCGGAGACAAAACCAAAATAAATTTAAATAAAGTAGACAAGGTTAATCTTTGGATATAGGGAAACAAATAGAAGTAGGTTACCCAGATCCCTAGTGATATGGGTATGCCCTTCCGAAGTGTTGGGTTGTAATCATTTCTTTAATTCAGGGTAGCCAAATCCACCGAAGAGAAAAAGACAAAGCAAACTTACCCAGAGGAAAGGCAATTTCAAGGGAGAAAACGACTGTAGAAATGCCAAACTGTAGGGGATACTCAAATCCCTAGTGATATGGGTATCCCCTTCCAGAGAGTTTGTCTCTCCTCGTTTCTTTAATTCAGATTAGCCAAATGGACCGAAGGTTAAAAGGAAAAGCAAACTTACAAAGACGAAAGTTATTTCAATGAGGAAAGGACTAGAAATGCCAAAATGTTGGGGATACCCAAATCCCTAGTGATATGGGTATCCCCTTCCGATATGTTTGGTTGTTATCGTTTCTTTAGTTCAAGGTAGCCAAATCGACCGAAGGTAAAATGGTTTCCTTTGCCTTTTAATCCTCGGTTAATTTGGCTACCTTGAACTAAAGAAACGATAACAAACAAACACTCAGAACTGTGAGAAGGGGATACCCATATCACTAGGGATTTGGGTACCTCTTACATTTTAGCATTTCTAAGTCCTTTCCTCATTGGAATGACTTTCGTCTTTGTCAGTTAGCTTTGCCTTCTTATCTTCGGTCGAGTTGGCTACCCTGAATTAAAGAAACGATAACAAGCAAGCATATTGGAAAGGAATACCCATATCACTAAGGATTTGGGTATCCCACTTTCCCAGTGTTCAAAGATCAAAGGACTTAGTCTTGTCTACTTTCTTTACATTTTTTATAGATGTCTCCGAAGAAAAACTGCGTTAATGGCAAAATCTAATAGGAGGGATGGTCAAGAAAGGAGTGACAAATAAATAAGTCTAAGACAAAGTTTATTTCAGACAGGCAACCGTACACAGAGGTCAGTCACAGCTTGAAACCTGCGTATTGCGTGACGGCCGTATCTCAGTGTGTTCTCTCGCATAGTGATTTTATTCAATCGCCTAACTATCCGAGGTTTAGAATGCCGCTTGCTTGTTTAAAATGACGTGCATTTCAAGGGTTACCGATAGGCAGCAAGCGCATGTTCATACAAGGAACTTTGGCGCGTGAATGTGTTTTGTGTGTCGTTATAACTGCGGACTCGGATCACACAGTCTGTTATAAATTGCGACTATTTTCAGCAACTTTATGTGTTTATATCAAGATTAACAAAGTTTTAATTTATTGAGACAAACCTTCGTAAGAAAATAAATGGTTTTTCAGCAGAATTATGGATGATTTCACTTGCCCCAATCTGTGGTATATAACGCTTTTAGTGTTTTGGGTACCCAAAACACTAGGGATATGGGTACGGGGGTACGCAAAACACGGGGGTACCCAAATCACTGTGACACCGGTAGCACTAGCATTTTGGTTTACATTCTAAGGAAGCTGCCAACAAAGGGGGTTGTTTTGCTCTTTCGCTGAGATTTGAAATTATCTACTTTGGGGAACTACGGAGGTTGTAGCGAAAATTAAGACCCCCGAAAACTAAGACCTAAGACCTAAGACCCGAAAACTAAGACCCGAAAACGAAGGCCCGAAAACGAAGACCCGAAAACGAAGACTCGAAAACTAAGACCCCTTTATGTTCTTTATTTTCCAAACCCCTGCTCCACCCCCGTCCTTGATTATGAAAAGACATACTCGTAAGAGCAAAACTATAAAGGGGTCATATATTACATGGTACAAAAGTTTCCATTGTTAGAAGTTGTGCAGGCCTGTCACTCCTTGCTAATTCCTACTATGATACTTTCCAGACAGAGCCCCTTTCTGACACGCGAAACCTCAAAATAACACACAATACTGTACATTGTGTACCGTACAAAACTTAAAGAATATATCAAGAAATACGCACGATATACTGAACGCTTTACTTCATAACTGAGCAAAAGCATTCAAAACATAGTGTATTTTAACACAAAACGATACTAGTACTCAAAAGCCATGTTATATTATGAAAAAATCCACTTAACCACCTCTACAAAAACACAACTTAGAGCTTGAGAACATATAGGATCGAAAATACAGCAAACTGATTGACTGGCAAGGACCAATCAGAATGCGCCTTTTTCGATCCCAACTTCAAAATGCTGTGGCTATATAAACCCAAACGGCCAAAAAGTCCCTTGGTGGATCAGAATTGAGTTAAACACTCTACTGTTCCACTTACAAATAGTTGAAAATAGCAACTGACGAGAATCGTGAAGATTCGAAACCGCGGTCTTGCTTAAAACCACAAATTGCTTGCTGTTCTGATCATGGACACGGAGGATAAACAAAAATAACACAATATCAACCATCAGTGCCCAACCTCAAAAATGTTTTAATGGAAAAATGGCACTTGATACAAAATCAGCCTTCTCTACGGCAAATTTTCAAAGAGCCACCACTAATATCGTATAAAAGAGGTAAATCCCTAAAAGACATACTCGTAAGAGCAAAACTATAAAGGGGTCATATATTACATGGTACAAAAGTTTCCATTGTTAGAAGTTGTGCAGGCCTGTCACTCCTTGCTAATTCCTACTGCCCGGACTTTAGCAAAAGCGAAAACGAATACCCGAAAGATCCATTATCTTTTTGTCCAGTACAGAAAGAAACTACGCAAACTATATTTGTTGATTGAAACATGCCAGTGAAGAGAATACAAAGGTATTTTTTTTACTGCAATGACATTATTGAGGGAAAATACCAAATTGAAAAAACGTTTACCCTACGAATTGCATAAACCATGAACGATAAGACCGAATGAGATTATGGGTAGACACCATTCGCAAGCTTGGAAATATACCATTTTTTGAAATAAAATTTTTTTCTTTCCTTTAGAGCTTTATGAGCATGATTCACGCAACCTGTCTTATTATAACGTTCATTCTGTCACCAAAGACAATTCCTTTTTTGATTTCCCAGTAAACATTTGGGTCGCATCGTTTATGGTTTATGCTTTTCATGGGTCAACGTTACTTCAATCAGGTATATGAAGACAAATTCAACAACAATGTTTAGCCTAGATCCGGATGGGAAAGTGTGGCTTACTGTAACAGGTGCGCCTCTCCTTTTATATGAATGACCGGTGCTGCTATATCTGCACTGGTTCGAATTATTGTGGCAGAATCTGCAAAACTATCCCTATTTTTGGCTTGTGTAAAAAGTTGCAAAAAAGATCCACTTGCATTTTAGCTATGCCTGACATTTCGTAACAATTACTAGAAGTTTAAGCATGCATGGTTAAAGGGAACCTCGGCTGTTAAAGCAAGTTGGCTTGAGTTGATAGAAACAATGGTTAATAGATTACAAATTATCGGATGTCTATTTTTAGATTACAATTTCCACTCCCTACTGGGCTAAGTAGTTGGGTTCAGTGGAAACAAACTTTAAGTCGGTAAATATGACACAAAACTTCATCTTTGTATTTTTGCGGTCAGATCAATTTTCACCTCTTCTAAAATTCATTTTGATATGAATACAAAACAGTAAATAATACATAAGATAGATTGATTTTCTATTCGAGCATAAACTGTAGCCAAAGTGAGCAAAACTAAAACACAATGAATAAATCCAATCGAAATCTGTTTACTAGTGATTGCGTGACCGTGACAATTTTTTCTAGTCAATACATCGAAAATTCACCATGCGTTTACTTTTCTCAACGGGTGGTTTTTCAATTGCCTAAGCTGGATTTTTTATATGTTACACCGATCTATTTGTTATTCCAAATTTCGATGTACCAGGACACGATTTTTGCCACCAAAGTTGCCTTGTTTCAAGTGTTTACCAAAGTGCTCAAAATACCAATTTTCGGGCTTTCAAAATGATCTGTTAAAGTGCATCTTTTTGCAATATTTTTAGGTTTCTGTGTTGTATATTGGATTCCCCGCTTACATGCCAAAGATAAATTTCATACGTTGAACCTTCTTTCCTTGCGAGTGTTTTGAATACGCACGAATTTTGGACAAAATTTTATGGCGGCGGGGACGCGTAAACGGCATTTCACGTTTTGCCGATTTTCTCAAAAATAAAAACCCTTTGAAAATTTTAAATGTCATTTTCGTAAATAGTTTACCAAAGGGTTTCTTTTGACTGAATATGAAGAAATGCGAATTTTCACACTCCAACAGCGTCAAATGCGAAAAAATGTTCAGTTAGTATTACTGACATTGTTATTGTTTGTTATGATACGGTATTTTATTTGTAGTCACTGTTTTTTGATTGTCGCAAGAATACCCATTCTCTGGTGCAAATAAGGCGCTTTTACGCCTTTCTTAAATGGACTTAGGCCAAGTGTAATCGAGTGTAATTGAAGTACAGCGTTTGACCGGGGAAATAAATCAGTTCAATCTGTTGAGTAAAAACGTTGTACTGTAGTGGTGGATTTTCTGTTTTGTGGGTTGATTCCTTTTAAAACCAGGATTTGAAGAAAATGTTTTAAGTTTTTTCGTTTCAAATAACTCAATTAAAAAGAAAGGACAAAAAGATAATGGATCTTTCGGGTATTCGTTTTCGCTTTTGCTAAAGTCCGGGCGGCGGAAAGACATCATAATCCTACAATTTATCATAATCAAGGACGGGGGTGGAGCAGGGGTTTGGAAAATAAAGAAAATAAAGGGGTCTTCGTTTTCGGGTCTTCGTTTTCGGGTCTTCGTTTTCGGGTCATGGTTTTCGGGTCTTAGGTCTTAGGTCTTAGGTCTTAGTTTTCGGGGGTCTTAGTTTTCGCTACAACCGAACTACGGATCCATTTTCGACAGCAAGGTTAGTTGAGAATGATATTCGGTTTCCGTGACCTATTAACAGCAACACAGCGTTTAGAATTATTTGCTTGTTTGAACATATATTTCTGTGATCGAAGGATTCACTTCCGCTTTCGATTTCTTCAATCGATGTTCAGTTATTTGTGCCAAGCTTTCTTCGTCTTCAGTGAATTATTGTCATCTATTGCAGGTCTTGTTCTGTGGAATTCGAAGTGAAAATGTGCTTGACGGCATAGAGGTAGGAATTTTAGTAAACTGTGAGTAAGAACCAGCCTGGGTTTTTTCAGCTTGGACAGCTGAAAGATCATCCACTCTGGCATGACTTAGAATAATTTCAAAAATCAAAACCCTTATGTTTGGTTCCTATGGGATCCCGGGGTCGTGCAAACATTAATATCGACTGTAGGTTGCTTTGATGGAAGAAGATGAAGATCGAAAGGAACATTCATTGTACCGTCAACTCTCTCATAGCGGGTTTCTTGTTGGCTGATTGGCTGTACAATACTCTCCTGCCGGTCTGTGAAGTCAAACCGCTTGCTTTATACTAGAAGTAATCACAGAGAAGGCTTTAGACTCTCTGAATTATGACCATAACAGTTTAGTAATGACTGGCTTGCAACCTTGATGATTAATCAAGTCATTTGGTCAGTATTTTAATTACAGCTGTATCACTGGGAATTTGCATTTGGAAACATCCCACCTATATATTTGCGTTGCCAGATTTTCGTTTATCTTTTAGTTGTTACTGGCCCCACAAACAAAAAGCTTTATCAAAACATTTTGAAGTGGTAAATATTACGGTTCAGTTGTATATTTTATCATGTAAAGCCAGAGATTCATTTGTCCTGAGCAATGGACAAATTGTTTGACCTTGAATATTTACCATTTTGTGTACATTTCCTACTCTAGACCAGTTTGTGCGCAGCAGACGTTAAATTAATTGATAAAATATGGGCTTAATGTAAAAGACTTTTGTAGTTTCAAATTCTTACTTGTGCATTTAGTGAGTACAGTTATAATCTAGCCTGCCGACAAAATCAGTTTGCACTTTAATTAATGAACATTAGAGCACAAAATTCGGGATTGTACTGTAGATCAGTCGAGTGTCACAGTTTGCTGACATTTTGAAAATAATAATATTTGATATTTCCCAGAGTTAACAAAGTAGACAATGTAGATACAGGAAGAAGTTTCTATTGTATATTGATTAGCGTCAATACCAGTAATCAATACAGACTCCATACGAAGTCTGATATTTCAATTTACACTCAGCATTTTCTTTAGAAACTAAAATGCATTTGTAATTAGGCAGCCTCATGTGAAGATGTGCCCAACAAGGATTGATTTTAGAAAATACCTAGTGGTCTGTGCTTCCTGTTAAATTGCAACAATTTTTGCCAAAAAAGTTACAGTAGTCCAAGTTCTGGTTTATTGATCGCTATTTTGAAATCTGCTTGGAAAACCACAATTTTTCAGTGTTTCTATGAACATGCACCATAGGGCTCATTATACAGATGGCAGAAATCATGCACTGGAAAAATAATTCTATGGTCTTACCTGTTTATATATGCATCATCTCTTTTCTGCCCGATTGTACATGTATTTCCCTTGGCACTTTATCGATCTCATGTATTGTGTTTCACGTCACAATAACCGATGTAAACAATCTGTTTCACAGATTACTGCCCTATTTCCTGTTTTCTTTTAACTCACGAGAAGACAGCTAAGATTCTGTGGGATTTGATTTTGAAGTCCAACGCTATAAACAGAGGCTACATTTATGTAGTGTCTTGGCACATGATGAAGACATCTTTGCTTTAGAGAAAGCTACTTAACCCAGGCAGATGTGCAAATGAGTGAAAAGTTGGCATGATGTCCTTATACAGGGTTCATATAGGTCATGGAAAACCTGGAAAGTCATGGAATTTAAGACTTTCATTTTCCAGGCCCGGAAGGTCATGGAATTTAATTGTCAGTCCTTGAAAGTCATGGAAAATTAAAGTTTAGTTTGATAATAAGATAAGTTGCTGCAGATGATAAGGCAAGGACAATGTTAGATAGAGAGGAGTAATTAAGCAGTGCAAACGGTACGCATTTTGGTGGACACCAGGGTTTGTGTACTCTAAAACAAGGAAAGTTTTTTAATTTTTGAAACTGACAGCTAAACGTAAGGTTTTGGAAAACTTGAAAAGGTCGTGGAAAAAGTCATGGACAGTCATGGAATTTGAAGAGCTCAAAAGAGTACGAACTGCGTTATATGGTCTGAGTTGGAAGCTGGATGGGTGATACCGTACCCCGTTGGTTTCAGGAATTCTACCAAGCATAGCAGTCAGCTTATACTAACATTGGGCATGACATGCTACTACTTTAGCTTAAGCATTTAAAGATATTCTACCTGCCTACTGTTGATCTGAGGGCTAGACATAAGCATAAAGAACATCCAATTGTATTCTTAAGTCTATTCCACCCACATTTACATGTAACACAAGGCCAAAATCTCCTCATCCCACCCACCCCAGGTTTGTAACCTTATTAGATCCTGATGACAGCTACTCAGTTAGCCACAAGTCTATGCTTCATATTTTTGTTGCCATTTCCTTGATAGCAGTTCTATTGAATTCAGCTACACTTGCCCTATAGACATATAGTGTAATATTAATGGGGTGGCTTAGGCTTAGCCAGCTCTTAATTTCCTTGAGGAGAGGCTGTTTGGAGGGGAGGGAGGGAGCTGGTAAATACACCATCATTATATTAGTGGTCAACTATCTTACCCATGAACGTGGGATATAAGAAAGGAGAGGGGAGGCTGAGGGTGGAATATGAGAGGAGAGGCCTGACTGAGTGGTCTGTAAATGAAAGGCTGATAAGAGAAGGGAGGGTTGGAAGGTTTGGATTTCCAATTGTTGAACAAATCAAGTGAGTTAATAATTAACTTGCACCTGGACAGAGAGAAAGAATATTTTCCTTAATAATAATAAGCTTAATCTACCCATCTTTAAAAGAAACATAAACAATGGGTTTACATAATTCAGAGGGGAATACATATATAGTGAATTGCTTTTAAATAAACTTACTAGTAAGGTAAGTACTTTAATGTTTTTCAGAACAGTTGAATAACTAGCAAGATGCTCATTTTACAAGGAGGCAATTTATTGATCTGTTGAAGCCAAACTTCTGAATTAAAGAAATGTTTCAGAAATTTAATGTATGAAATGTAACAAGGCAGGGCTGGAAATAACAGTTGGTCATTGGATATTGTCCGACCAAATTTTGAATATGTCCGGCCAATTTCACATTATGATCGGACATGATGTCCGAACGTTTAACCAACACCAAGTTATTGTCCTACTCCATCCATAAAATTTGGTTAGATACATTGTTAAAAGGCTCAAAATTGCAACTCAGGTACGGTCACCAATGCGGCTAAAATTTCCTCTTTGGCGACCAAAAATTCTCGTTTAGTGGACAGCCAAAAATACGTCTGCATTCACAGGCTACCATAACGGCGACTACGTTTCTCTGTTATGACGATCAATAACGGTTATTGAGTTTTTTTTTTTGTAAAAAAAATACCTCTTAGTCGGCGCGTCGAGTATGTTATGGACGGGTCAATGGGTGAGTGAGTGAGTGAGTGAGTGAGTGAGTGAGAGATGTATGTATGTCACACCAATCAGATTGGATCTACTATAAACAGCCAATAAAATTTCTTGTTGTAAAGGTAAATGGTATGTGAGAAGATCTGATCCCGATAAAGTTCAGAATGGCCGTATTCATTCTTCTATAAAAGAGGAGGAAGTATTCATATATTGGGTTTAGTTCGACATTTTCTGTGGGTTAGGCTGAGGATTTTAGTTAACTGAACGAGATGAGCCTTGAGGTTTGAAACAGTTCTTGAGTTTGTAGTATGCAAATGCAACGAGATATTTTTATTTTTAGTTAAAGGTAACTCGATACTTTTGTTTTTCACAAGGAGTAAATTCAATTAGAGGTCACGAATCGTCGCTTCTAGTTCTTAGGACATGTTTTAGAGGGGACGATACTTTAGATTTGAAACAGTTCTAACGTTTACATTAGTAAGTGCGGGTAACAATTGTTTTGTTCTTGTTGCATGCAAATATAACACAATATTTTTGTTTTTTAGTTACTAAGTGTAATGTGACACTTTTGTTTTTATATGGGAGTAAATTCAATTAGAGCTGACAAGTTATCGGCTATTGTTTCCAGGATATTAAACAAAAAAGCTTTCATTTCTGGACGGTTTTTACGTCTCTGCAGTAGCAGTTTAAAAGTTTTATTTCATGACATTCATTTCAGTCCGATATTTTTGAAGGTAAAAAGTATGAAAACTGTTCAAATGTTCTTTGAAGACTGCGCGGCACCAAGTTAAAGTGCAATTTAATTAAATCAGACTTTCAAGGCGTCCGAGGTTTTTTTCTCTTTCTTTCTATTTTCGGTGAAGTTGTGTTGTGTTGTGTTGCATGAAAAGGTAAACTTACGTCTCTTACGTTACTTGAGTATTTTGAGCAAAAATTCCTCTTGGGGGTTGGAAGGGTTATGTGATCGGTGAGTGAGGGAGTTATGCATGTGTGCGTGTCACACCGGGTTGTATCAAAGAACGAATCAAATTGCCTGTTAGAAAATAAGATGGTATCTACATTAATCTGGAGACATGTCAGATTACTGTAGTTTGTTCAGTCAAACATTTTATGGCTTACTATTTAGCTATCTTACCGTGACCGATGTAACATCGCAACCAAAGAAAAAATGTCAAATTAACCAAATCATTACTGTACCATGAATGCTCCTATCTCCGACACTTCACACAAAAAGAAAAACTCTTGCACGCCTTGCGTACCTATGTTTTTCTCAGACACTATGTCCCTCCAGAAATACTTAGTCAAAGATCTTTGCTTCTACGATATTCAACATAAGAAAAGAAAGCAATATATCCTTTTGCTTTGCTGTGGAGTATTCTCTCTCATCGGAAAACTTGCAAATGGCTGAATGTGTTTGAAATCGCCCTATAATGCATTAGAAACCCTTTAGTATTGAGTACGTCATGTATGCCTACCGATGGTGTCTCTTGGAATGCATGAATCCTTCATAGACATTGCATTAGCTACCTATACAAAATTAGCGGCCAAAAAAGTGTTGGAATTTTTTGCTTTACAGATTTTATGATTGAATTCTTTTCTGAATAAAATTCCTACTTGACTTTTATCACTTATGTTGCCGGATGGCCACTCAAGAATTTTTTAATTTTTGGCCCTAATGACAGTCTGAGCCATATCCAGGAGCCCATTACGGACTGCTGCCATATCATAAAGCAGAAGTGTTCATCTTTCCTGTACTTGCCAAATAAAGTACTTTTCAGAAATCACCCTATTATGCGTTATATGCATTATGATATGCTGTTAGCATTTCATGTATGTACGGGGTTCTGAATTCGTGGTAAATTCAAACTAAAAATAGATTGGCCTATGAAAATGCCGGGACAGGAGTAATTGGGGTTGTTTCACACTCGTAGTGATGGGCTCCTGCTTTAATAGTAGCATTCAATAGAAAACTAGGTTTGCTTGGAGAAAACCAAGAGAGATCTGAGTGCAGTCATCTAGTAGATAAAGTCATCTAGTTAATCATAAATGATGAATAAATCAAATTTAAATTTAGTTTTGAAGGATTTGTATTGAAAATCTTTACAGTATGCTAATAAATTTTATTATACTAATTAATTATGCTAATCAATTATTCAAATTAATGTCCGGTCAAATTGATGAGATGTCCGACCAAAATGAAGATTTGAAAGGACACATGTCCTGTTAAAGAAGAAAAATTATTTCCAGCACTGCAAGGAGAAGCACAAAGTCTTTTTCAAAAGAATAAGCAGTTAAAGTTGAAATTTTTTGGAAAATACTCTCTGCAGTTTTAAGTTATTTAGAGCAAATCTTATTATGTGTAAATTACTAAATAATTTGAATCTTGATTGCAGTGAAAGTAGAGACGAAGCTTAACTTTAAGGACAGAGAATTGACTAACTGGAGGAACACTGGTCAAATGGTATGATTGTTTACTTCCAGAGCTTATTACTTTACTGTAAAAACAACATAAAATATAACTTACATGGTAAAATTTCAATCAGGGTTACTCAATCAGACAACATCTAGAATATGCCATAAAAAATGTGATGCAAACAATATATTGAAGAGATCACTGCTGAAATGATGGGAAAACCCCTCAGTTGTAAAATAGGTACTGGGATCCTGGCAGGATTCCACCAAGAATCCCTGAACCTGAAGTGGCCAAATTTTCCCGGCAGAATCCTCTGGGGAAAAAAACCCGCAGGGCATCTTGGCATAAATCCTGCCTAGAAATCTGTCCAAGTTTGTCATGATCCTGCCCAGAAAAAAATAACTCCTGGATCCCAACAAGAATCCTAAGAGGGAAGCAAAATGTTAGCTTGGTAGTATTCGCAGTGAGAAATAAATTCTTGACAAGAAAAGTCTTGTTTGTGGATAACCTGTACTGTGCCTGTGCCTATTTCTACTACAATCTTCACCATTGTCCCCACAATCTTTTTCAAAAATCCCAGATGGTGGAATTATTACAAAAGTTAATTACAATAAGAATATTAATAATCACAAAAATATTTGTTATATCAATGACTGATAAACAGAAATTGCCATAAATCTTTGGAATGTTTGTGCCCGGGGAGGGTGGCCAGTGCTTTATTTGAGGGAGCTAGGTGCTTAATCGAGTGAGGGCATTTAGTTAATTTTTCCAAAATCGTGGCCAGATACATGTATGACCGCTTTTGTTATACATCTGTGTGTAAACAACAACATAAGCCGTGTATCAAAATACAAAGCTGATCCTAGAGGTTTAATAGCAGCACAGATGTTACTTATAATTATTTTTCCAATGGCATGATCACAAACTAATATATATAGATTTTGCCAAGCCTACGAGCAGAGCTCCTTGGCCAGGTTATTCAAAGCCCAATTAAGCTAACCCAGGATAAGGGAGAATTTTGATTTGAGTTTTGTAACTTTGTGGTAAGGTTTTCTGTTTATATTGTTTGGCCTCCTATTTTGAGTTTGAATAATCTCAGACTGCACAAAGCAGTAAAAACATTCAAAATTAATTTATAGTTCGGTTAACTTTTAATCGCATTATCCTGGGTTAGCATTAACTGCCTTTCAAACACCCTGGCCCTAAATGCAACAAGTTAACCTGGCTTGAGCCTGCGAGATAATCGAAAAACAACACTTGGTCAGCAGTCAACTTCAAAGAAAGCTGAACTGTAAACATGAGCCCGCAATATGGTCACGTGATGCTGGTCAGCAGATACCTTGTGTCAATAATTGACCATAACATGGGTGTCCAATATCACAGATGTGCATTGTAAACCAAGGCTGCATGACTTAGTATTACCTGGAGTATGGCCACCATATTGCACGACATCGTTTTCGTCGTCGAAGGGCCCATTAATTTATTAATGATCTTGGGGACATCAGTCAGAAATTGATAAAATGTAAAATGAAAGGATTTAGTGGTGGAGGTGCTCACATGTATAGCTAAGTAGTTAAGAATACCGAGTTTACCTTAGTAGTTTGTTTCTGTGAGAAGGGACCTTTTATTTCAAGAAAACTAAGAAAATCAGTTTTCAAGGTCTCAAAAACTCAGAGCTCACACCCTGAAAACTCCCACCATCTGGGTATCTCAAAACTTTCCATCTCTCTGATTATATAATAATAATAATAATAATAATAATAATAATAATAATAATAATAATAATAATCGATATTTAAACAGGGTAACCCCTTCAGTCGCAGGACTGGTATCAATGGGGGCCCTGTATAACGTAAAATAAAAGGAGCATGTATAAATAATATATATCTATAAAAAAACTTTCTACTTTAAAAGATACGCTGAAATGTTTAAAAAATTAAAAAGCTTAAAAAGGTAATAGCGTTCTCATAAAAATTGGATATCGAATTGAAAATGTTCTAAAAAATAACCCAAAAAAAAAAATCGGAGATAGCCTTGAAACGTTCCTTAGGTGGCAAAATCTTTATGTTCGTTGGAAGGCTATTAAATGTGCATGCACCATGATGATATGTCACACACGTGATGCTTTTGACATTGCTGCTCCTAGCAGCATGCAGAACGTGTGTCCCATATGAAATTAGTTAATGGCCTAGTGCACCATGAGGCTCCCCGTAGCTCTGTGGATAGAGTGCCGGACCAGGTATCTGGGAAGTCATGTTCAGAAATGCAGAGAGGTTTTTTCCTTTCTCCCACGCTCATGACATGATCATGAACATTTTATCTTTATCATTAAATAGATTTATTGCACGACTCTGATTGACAAACAGCTGAATATCAATTTTATCAGGTCCAACTGACTCAGAAAATAATGGGCCAGCAATAAAGCGTTCTGATTGGCTAATTTTAATGATTGTTCTTTCCAGCTGTCCTAGTCACACTATTACCTTTGTACTTTCTGTAGAATCGATCCACAATGTACATATACTAGTCTTGTACAGTGTACTGTGTAAATAATCTGTTACTTTCATTTTGATTTCAGTGGAGGCAGAGAGGAACATTGCCACATTAAAGGGCTGCAAATTAGCTATCTAGAAGAACACTGGCTACTGGTAGGGTTTCTGGTAGAATCAAGAACATGTACCTTATTAGTGTAGAAGAATCGTTTGCTTTCAATTTACATCTCAGTTGTTCTCAATCAGCAAGCTTGTAAAGTTTGAAAACTGTGATGCAAAAGTAAACTCGGTTACAGTGCTTTGCTTTGAATACTAAAATCAAGGAAAGATATCCAAGTGATATCCTTCATGAATTAGAATCTAAAGGCGAAGGCTTAATTATCGATTTATCGACAGTGATCCAGTACGTGAAACAGGCTCACACCAAAGAGACTGAGCAAAAGTTGCTGTGTTATCTTTGTGTCCATATCAAGCGGGCTGTTAGAAAAAAAGCGTCAAAAGCACATGTTTATGGATACAAAGATTACTGCATAAAATTCAAGGGAACCGGGACAATGTGTTGCGTCTCAGCTGTAATTTAAGTTCAAAATGAAGAGGGCCTAATTCTCATTAATATAGTCAAATTTATGTATCATGCCAATGTTTGCAAGGAACAAACTTCAGAAGAAAGACATGTCTCAAACACGTCTTGCTATTAGTGGTCATTAGTGATGAAAAACGTGTTAACCTGCAGCAACTTTCATTTCCGGCGGTACGATTAGCCCATAAACAGTGCACAAGATAACTAATGTCCTTAAACCGAGGCTCAATTTGTACATGTACAAAAGCGTGTCACTCGCGTCGCAGAAAAGTGTCCATTGACCGTAATAAGCGGGATAATGTAAGGGAAGAAATTTGAATTTTTCTTCGGGACAAACATATATGTAACCGTCCATAATAAGCGGGTGTTTGTATTAAGCGGAAGTCTCCAATGCTAAGTTTCACTGCACAAGTATCCTGGAATGAAGGGATTGGAAACAGCTACCCAAAGTATTATGCTGTTGAACTTCTCCCCTGCCCACCCCCACCGAGAGCCGAGAGTTCAACTAATCAAATGTACCAATTGGCCACTTGAGAGAAAAAATAAGGTAAATCTATGTCTATTTCACACAGATACGATTGAAGGCTTGTCTTTGGTTTGAGATGGCAACTGCTACACCATCACCTCCGGCTAGCTCTGTGGAGAAGACAAATGGAGCCAAGCTCAGCAGACTTCTCATTGATGGCGGAACAACGGTTCTTAGGAACCTTTTTGACCATTATCATCCCCCATCAAATCTGGAGGAAAACCTCAACAGGCACCGTAAAACTCTGAACAAGCTCTCAAATGAGAAACTTTTTAAATAATTTTCAGTGGTACAAACTGTTCCCAACTGGAGGAGCCATCCCAGATTCCAAGAATTTCGACATCTCTCTTCTGTTCCTCCTCCTGACCAGCATTTGTGGACTTTCTCCTCCAGGTGGAAAAGAAGAATGGAATCATAAACCACACCCCAGGGACCACTCTCGTGAGGCAAATCTGCTCCGCATAAAGTTTTTTCGCAATGAGTTGTACGGTCATGTTACCACTACCGGTATTAATACACCTACTTTCAATGCTCTTTGGCCTAAAATTAGTGGTGCTCTTCGTGGTCTTGGGTTAGATAACGCAGAAATTGATAGACTGAAGGAAGAGCATTGTGGAGAGGAAGACTATATTGATGTTGTATGCAAATAGTATGTCAGTGAGCTTGATATTAAGTTACAGCTGGAGGCATGTGTCGATCTCTAACCGAAGTACAACAGGCCCAGACCAAAACAAAGCAAACTGTTAACGAATTACTTAAGAAACAACTAGAAGATCGTAGGACAATTCAAGATAGCAACATGAAGCTCCACGAAATACGCCAGACACTGCAGGAAACGAACTCGAAAGTAGAAGAAATACATCAGACTTACGGGAAGGAGAAAGACTTGGAAGGACAAAGAGAAAAGCATAGAGAAAGCGAAATCCTTAAGAAACTCGCCAATATTGATTCCCTGGAAAAAATCGGAAGACGTCACGCAGACAGCTACACAGAGGGAACCCGTTTGTCCATCATTGCCACAGTCGAGAGTTGGTTAAATGACAGAAGTTGCCCAAATCGTGTGATGGTAATCAGTGGAAATCCTGGGATGGGGAAGTCTGTGATCTCAGCTGTCATGTGAGAAAAGAGGAACGAAAAGAGGAACGAAGCTTGGAAACTGGCCGGAAGACACTTTTGTCAGCATGACAGGGCGCGCCACAGGAATCCCAAGGTGATGCTACAGTCCTTAGCCAGTCAGCTGTGTGATTTTCTGCCAGACTACAAGAAAGCTCTCGTCGAAAAGTTGTCAAGATATCTGGGTGTGGAGATAAACAACATGGACGTGAAGGATCTGTTCGAAGTACTGTTTGAGGAACCTCTAGCCAACTTGAACGACCCTGGTTTGACCTTTCTGGTGGTCATAGATGGGTTAGACGAAAGTGAATTCCAGGGAAGAAATGACCTACTAGACGTAGTTGCTAATTACTTTCAACATCTACCACTGTGGATTCGATTTCTGGTGACAACGCGACCGGAACGAAACATAGCAGAAACTCTAAAGAATTTGCACCCCTTGCAGCTGGATCCAAACGTTGAAGAGAACATGAAGGATGTTTACCTTTGCTTTGAAAAGAAAGTCAGCCATTTATTGCAATCTGAGCATCCAGAAATCATCTTGCAAGCACTGGTTCAAAAGTCAGAAGGAGTCATGCTATATGCTCATTACCTGGTAGATTTCATACAGAAGGAAGTGCCAGTTTTAACCCCTGAACTGCTGGACAGCATCTTACCATCAGGTATTTCGTCTGTTTACCACTCGTATTTCAAGCGTCTGGGGACTGAACTTTGTAAGAAACTTAACGTCACGGAGGACCACTTTTGCAATTTCCTGAGTGGCGTCGCAGCTGCAAGAGAGCCATTGTCTCTTGGTTTTGTGTCTAAATTGTTGCTACCAGGTAAATCGACATCATTGGTTCAGCGAAAAGTAAATGTGGTTATTGCTTGTGTTTCGGCACTTCTACCCGTTCAAGACGAGTGCATTCACTTCTTTCACAAGTCGGTCAAAGACTGGTTGATTGGAAAATCTAACTACGGACAGCACCAGTTCAGTTTGGACGAAACAGGCCATGAAGTCCTATCTAAGCTGTGCATTGATGAGCTTGATGAGGTGAAACGAAAAGGCGTTGACGGCGCACAGTTCCCTGACACTGCAAAGTACGCTCTGCGTCATGGAGTTCAACACATGCTACAATTACAGGATGCGCGAGTATGCAGCCTTGAGGAAGTTGTCACGAAATTTGTTTTGGACTTAGAGCTTGTGCATGCAAATTTTGTGTGAATGTCACAGCGGCGATTGAAGACATTGTTTGTGTCCAGAAGCAAGCGGGCATCGAAGTACTTCAAAGGGCCCTGAACACTTTGTTGGTCTTGTTAAGAAAACACTTTGCCACATTAGAAGAGCTTCCCCACACCATCTTTCAAACCTTGTTGAACGAGGGAGGACCTGAACTTTCATCTGAAGCTTCAAACCTTTTAGAGACGAGATATTCTGAAATGGCGTATATGGAATACTTGCACAAAGAGGATCTGCAAGGGCTTGTTCAAACCAAATTTCGATGTTCAGCTGCTGTAGCTTGTTTTGATGTTTCACGGCGGTTGGACTACATGGTGTGCGAATGTGTAAATAACGAGATCCAGCTATGGTCGCTCCATACTGGAAAGCAGCTATGGACCCGAGGTGTCGAGGTAAAGAAATATCACTACTTGTACGTAGGAAAAAATAGACTCCTGTGTGCTGCTGCTGATGATGATGATGTCTATGAACCATATAGACCAGTCCTGTCATATCATGCCAGGTCATTATACCGCTCAGTAGTGTTTCATCCTACAGAGGACCTTGTCTTACCAGGAATCCTCAGCCATGCCTATACGTTTGACGGGGACCTGAAACCTCTTTTTCTTTCGAGCGAGTGCCGTTTCTATGTTTGTTCAATTTCTGCAGACAAGATCAGGATGCTAACTAATTCCCCCAGCGATGGTAAATCCATTATCATGTGGAGTCTGACAGATGGTTCAGAGATAAATCGTTTTACATGGAATGACGATATTGTGTCCTTTGCTTTGTCTCGCGATGGAAGACTGCTAGCAATTTCTGACATTTCTGGTTCGATTGGTTTGCTTGACGTAATGGATGGTTATAGAACTGTGGCACAGAGAACTATTCCAAAAGAATGCGGAATGATAAGGTTCTCCCCTGACTGTCGATGCCTTTATTGCTTGGCTTTCAACAGTGCCTTGTGCGATCTCTTTCGTTTAGACGTCAACATGGTAAATGACGGCGACTTTTCGTTAGATGTTTTGCCTCATTTGTCTTACCAGCCGTGGGAATTTGAATTGTGTAGTGAGACCGGATTTTTATTAGGAGATCCTTTTAGCTTCCCTTTGAAAAGAGATCCCATGCAACCCTGGAGACCCGGACTTGCTTTTGTGCTGAATAACCGATCTGTATTGAGAGTTGCTTCAAGGAGTGAAATCATAGAGATGTTACAGCTTGATGAACTGACGAAAGTCGAAAGAGAAGTTTTTAAGACTACATCGACTGTGTTGAACGTCGTATTATCATTGAATGGTGACACGCTGTTTGTTCTCACTAAACCAAACCGAAGTCAAAGAATTATACTTATGGGTTGGGACATTTCAAGTGGTTTGTTCAAACCTGGGAAAAAATATTTTGTCACGGAATTGTTTGTTGAATATAATCTTGTAGCTGTAAGAGAAGGTGTTCTGTTGCAAACCAGTCGCGACACCCTTGAGCTGTGCAATCCTGAGCTGTCTGAGTGCATCCGAAGTTGGACTGGCTCAGAGGACATCACTAAAGTAATCCCCATATCAGAAGAACGAGTGGCCCGCAACGGAATCACAAGTTACGTCATCATTTTGGATACAACTAGGGAAGGCATTCTGTCAACAATTCCTATTCATGGGCGTTTTGTTGCATGTAACAGTAAATGTCACGTGATAACCGCTGATGAGGATGAATTGCAGATGCATTGTGGAGACAAAGTACTGTGGAAGGTGACCAGGCGTTTCGACTTTCGTCCATGCAAGACATTTTCCAGGCGTTTCGACTTTCGTCCATGCAAGTCATTTTCTCCTACTGAACAATATTGCGTACTTTCTGAACCCCTTACCGAAACCCTTTACGTCCTCGCTGTAGTTTTAGGAAAAATACTCCAAAGAATACGACCACGTATTCATGAGCAAAGGTTATTTAAAATCGTTGGTTGCCAGTTTGTTAGTGACGAGGAGTGCATTACCTGCTTCGGTATTAAATCAACAGGTTATTTTCTTCAGTTGTTTAATGTTAAGTCAGGTGGCCTGCTAAGTGAAATTGCTTTAGAAAGCCGTGTGTGCAGTTTAGCAGCTTGTCCTCGTGAGCGCCTTATCGCCGTTGGCTTTACAGATTCCAAAGTGAATTTCAAAGTTCTTCAGGTGAAGTTGCCGGGAGATAAACACAGCAGGAAGAACAAAAGGTCAGGTTTTATTAATAGGTAACAAAGTTACAATACATTGACTTCAACCAAGCCACCTGAGAGATTTTAACCAATCACAGTAGCGCGAGTAGCGCGATTCTTAGCCCTTGGAACGGACGATTTTGATTGGCTGGTAATTGGGTTCAAATTTCGTTGACTTAAACAGCACCACACGCCAGCGATAAAAATAATTTCAATTAAACCTAGCGCATAGAAAACAATGCTTCATGGTCCAGCGACAAAAAATGATGATTTTAAAGAAATTATTTTCAACTGGACCGAAAAATCTGGTCCTGTAACGAAAACAATTTCGAATCCCGCGAAAAACAACGAACACCCTGAATCTTGCAACAAAAATAATTGAGTGCATGACAAGCGACCACTCAGAGTTTAAGTCCTGAGTTCAAATTCTTTTTGTGGCTCATTTGTCAAGTCGTTCAAATCAATGGCAACAGCAAACATTGACGCTGCTCCAACACAATTGGTCCAATCACCAACAAACTCGGATTCCTCTAGTTCAAACTCGTGCTGTGATTGGCTGGAAACTCTTTGGAAACCACAGTTGAAGTCACTTCACAGTAAAAGCAACACACGGTTGAAATTGTTTAAAACGTTTATCAATACTAATATCAATGAAGTAAACACGGATATCAAGCTAAAACTTGTGATAGAAATGAAATTATGATTTACGTGAAACTCAGTGAACAATGATTCGACTTCGACCAGTTTTTCCCGAGCACGGAACAATGGGGGAAAAACTCTGAGGTCTCCGCGGGATTCGAACCCATAAACTACCGTATACCAGTCATGCGCTCTAACCACTGAGCTTCTGATAACCCCTGGTGACTTCGGTCATTTTACTACATTCCGTAGGGACATGATTCTTGTAGTATAGGCGCGGCGCATGTCACTATAGTGCCAAGTAACTTAACCTAGGTCACCAGGAGTTCTGTGTAGTTCAGTGGT
>NW_028301540.1:6352500-6362500 GCF_042242905.1 Orbicella faveolata | reverse complement strand
TAGAAATTATTTATGCCCCTCAGTACATTTAGAGAGACTAAGTTAAATAAGTTTGTCATCTTATGCACATTGGTGTTTATTTAAGAATTTTCTTATTTCAAGATTTCATTCGGATGTGTACGTATATATCTTCAAAGTATGGAACAAAGATCCTTTTACTTTCCAAAAGCAGGCTGATTTGCAGAAAACAAAAACCAGAATATTCACAAAACTCACGTACGTAAAACAGATAATTTATCATTTGCTGGACGTGCCGTACCGGGAAATGGTATATTGTTATAAACGCGTGCATTAATCAAAAACTAGAAAACAAGTAAATGAAAACAGGAAAGGAAAATGGAGGAGACGTATTTACGAGTGGGAACGACAACCATTGGGTCTGAATTGAACCGCTGATTCAACTTTTACGGCAGCCTCACATGAGTTTGTACGTAGTACCGAAGTCGTGTCCAAGTGAACTTAAGTCAACGGTTGCTGTTTTTGACCCTGCAAATAACTCGTTGTTGCGCTTGTAAAAGCAAGCCTTTTGTTTTAGAGGCAAATTTCTTCATTCGTGGACCTGCAGGATCTGTTTACGAGGCGTTCGACAGTGTTATAATTTATCATGGAGCAGCGGCGACTGGCGACTGTACTCGCTTCAGTGGCCTCAACACTCTTTCATTATTCTTTTTTTAAGTTCAGTGGCTCCGTAGCCACGTTAATTTATTGAGCAAGGTTTCAAAGTGAAGGATGTAAGAAGTCCTTTAAGAGGTTCTCTTTTTCCTCTGTCATCATAATCGATCTGTTCTTGAAGCAAGTAAGAAATTTGGACCGGTTTGCTACGTTTATTCGTGAGAGCAGATATGTCTTCGATTTGTAGAATACCCTCGGGGTACAATCATGAGTTGGCGTTCTGAAGTCTACATAAAATAAAAGAGAGAACAATAGAAAAGCCGGCTTTCTTTCTCAAGTCTACAACCCTGTCAGAGAGTTTTGAACCGAAACGAAGATTTCTTTGAAAATCCCTGAACCCAGCCAACCGCACCAACCAACCGCTGATAAGCACCCCATGGAAAAATCTAATTACATTCCAAATTGTCGCAAAGTTCTTGTTATTAGTAGTGTTAATCACAACTGACAATAAAACGTCGTCTAATAGTTGCAGACCACATTATTACCAACAGAGTGCTTTAGTGGATCTGCATATAGTGGATACGTATATAGCGCGCAAACAGTCTGCTCCCAAACTCTGAGACTCCGATACCAAAGGTAAGTTTCATTTTAATTCTACTGGAGTGTGGTTGTGTAGCTCATGCATCTAGTGACTCTTTTCACTGAAATAACATAATATGTGCGATGCGACGTTTAGCATATATTCATATTCTGTGCGGCGTTTTGGAATACGCTCATTTCGTCTGTAGTCTCTAGGACTGTAATAAGTATTCGTTTATATAAGAATTTTCTCTCTCGGTGTGTTGCCAGCACTGGTACAGTTTGCTTTGTTAATGTTGGGGCATGTCTCACGGCGAACCTAATAATTTTGTAATTATGGTAGCGTTGGTCCTGAAGTACACGAAGCGAGCAAAGCGACATTTTTTCGTAGTCATTGTCTAATCTTTTGTTTGGTTATCGAGGCTAGACTAAAACCTTTTACAGATAGAACAGACTGTTACTTGTCTTACTGACAATAAAAGAAAATATCATTAGGAGAAAAATGAAGGTTTCATAATGATATTAAATCTAAACTGCACTTATTCATTTATCCCAAACATATTCTTGAACGTTAGTTCGTTTCTGTTGATTAAAAGCGTCGAACGCATTTTAGTAATCTTTTATCACTGCTGACAGCTGTCAACAGCATTGAGCAGCAGTCATACATGTAAGAGATTAATTAACTTTAACCGAAATTTTGCTGGTTTATTTTACTAACTTGTGAGAAACCTTCTTCATCTTCACTCAATTATTGTTATTCATTGCAGGTCTTGTTCTGTGGAATTCGAAGCGAAAAAAATGTGATTGACAGAATAGAGGTAGGAATTTTTAGATAACTGTAAGCGAGAATCCAGTAAGGCTGGGTTTTGCAGCTTGGACAGTCATTAATTATAATGTCGACTGTAGGTTGCTTTGATGGATGAAGATGAAGATCGAAAGGAACATTCTGTGTACCGTCAACTCTTTCATGGCGGGTTTCTTGTTGGCTGTTTGGTTGCATTACTCAGTTTGCTTGTCTGTGAAGTCTAAACTGTTGTTATACTAGAAGTAATTACAGATCAGGCTTTAGACTCCGTGAATTATGACCATAACAGTTAAGTAATGACTGGCTTGCAACCTTTATGATGAATCAAGTCATTTGGTCAGTATTTTAATTACAGCTGTATCATTGGGAATTTGCATTTGGAAACATCCCAACTATATATTTGCGTTTCTAGAGTTTTAATTGTCTTTTAGTTGTTACTGGCTCCACAAACAAAAAGCTTCAGTACATTTAGAAGTGTTTAATATTACGGTTCAGTTGTATATTTTATTATGTGAAACCCGAGATTCATTTGTCCCCAATGGAGAAATTGTTTGACTTTGAATATGTTTACTATTCTGTTTACATTTCTTACTCTAGACCAGTTTGTGCACAGAAGACGTAATAAATATAAGAAAATGGGTGTTAAATGCAAAAGATTTTTCGTAATCTCAAATTCTTACTCAGGCATTTAGTGAATACCGTTAGAATCCAACATGCCAACAAAATTAGTGTGCACTTCAATGAACATAATTTTAGAGCACAAAATTTGGGATTGTAGATCATTTGAGTGTCACAGCAAGCTGACATTTTAAAATTAATAATATTTAATATTTCCCAGAATTAACGTTAACATAGACACGGGAAGAAGTCAGTTGCTCTTATATGTCAGTATTAATACCAGTAATCTGTACAACCCTATATACTTTGATATTTAAATTTACACTCAGCATTTTGTTTAGAAATTGAAAACACATTTGTACTTAGACAGCCCTACTTGTGAAGGCGTGCCCAAAAAAGACTAATTCAAATACCTTGTGGTCTGTGCTCACTGTTAAATTGCAACAATTATTGCAAAAAAAAGCTTGTTCACGTTGGTTTATTGATCGCTATTTTGAAATCTGCTTGGCTGAAAACCACAATTTTTCAGTTTTTCTATGAACACGCACCCAAGCCTGCAAATAATTTTTGTCTATAAGCAGATCATTTGTCAGGCCAAAGACAAGTTTTGACCTGAGAAAAAGCCGGTGTCATCAGACAAATTTTTTTTGGTCGTTGGAAATTAAAAATAAGAGACATTTGAGACATTTTGGTATTTGAGTGTGCACCCTTCGCCAAAATGTTGGTTGCAAATTTGAATGGCTTAAAAGTAAAGTTAATTGAGTGTAAAATCGATACTAGCACCAGAAAAGGGACCTTTACAGTAAGTCAGGTATTATTTTGCCATTGCAAATTGACAAATTTACAAATGTTTGTACCCCTAGTTTGCCTTCAGTCACTTGATCACAGGTGTATTTTTTTCCCGGCTATCAAGTTTTCCATGACGTCTTAGGCCCTCGTCCACATGTATCTGGATATTTTTGAATCCGCAACTTTTTCTTTCTGGATACGGCTTCCGTCCACACGCATCCGGCGAATTCATCGGCCAATCCGGATATTTTTTAATCCGCTCTCCAGAGTGGAAAAAAATAAATTCGCAACGAATCCGTAACATGTGGACGGTGAATCCGGACACTTTCGAATCCGATGACGTAGCAAAATTGTGTCCAGTCTCTAACCGAACAATTAACTAATATGGTGGCACAACGTGTAGGTCTAGTTTCTCTAGAGTGAATCTGGGTACACTATCGGATGCGTGTGGACAGATGAATTCGATTTGAATACGCTGCGTGTGGACGGGAAAGTATTTAATCCGGAAAGTAAAAGTTGCGGATTCAAAAATATTAGGATACGTGCTAAAGGGGCCTAAGGAAAACCACGGGAAAATCCCGCATGGACAGCTTGTCAATATAAAAACTCAGACTTTTTTTGCGTAATTAGATGAAATTCGAATTGTAAGTGGTCGTGACCGCAAGGCGTGACTATTTTGTACATTCATGTGCTTCACAAAAACATGTCTGTAGTACGGAAACTGTATTTGAACCACAGACGTAAAAAAAACTGTAAAGAGCTATAAAACGTTGTGATCATACGGGCTAGAAAAACATTTGGTCACATTTTAGAGGTTTTAAAGTTTTTGAAAGCAATTGCAATCCGATGAACGAAAGGTGAGGATTTGGGCCGTGTACAAAATTTCCATGATCTTTCAATCATAACACTTAACAAATAAACTACGGGTAACAACATAAGAACTCAGATTTTAGTAGTTTTTCAGACGAACGTATTTCAGATTTCATGACGCTTCACGATCTTTCACGACACCACTGCAAAATGCATAAATTAACATGAAGCTTGAGTAGTGGTGCTGATGTGACATGTTTGGAGGGGAGGGGAGAGAGCTGGTAAAATCACCATCATTATATTAGTGGTCAACCGTCTTGCCTGTGGAAGCGTGATATAAGAGAGGGGAGGGAAGGCTGTGGATGGAATTTGAGATGAGAGGCCTGAGTGGTCAGTAAATGAGAGGCTAATAGGGGAAGGGAGGGTTGGAAGGTTGGGATTTGCAATTGTTGAACAAATCAAGTGAATTAGGAATAGTAACTACAATGTAGTTAAAAGAATCAAAATGCACCAGAGCGATTTTCGGTTGATATCATACCTCAGAGAGAAAGAATATCTCCTCAGTAATGTTTTTCAGAACAGTTAAATAGCAAGATGCGTTTACAAGGCTGTGCTCTAGCAGCGCCTGGTTGCCTCAGGCGACCGGCTTTCATCTTCTGGCGACAAGATAAACATACCTTTTGAAATTTAACTTAGAGATGAAAACAGTCTCACAATAATAAATTTGTCTTTCCCTTTTTGATTCCAAAACTTCAGTCGTTCAACTCTGTTCAATGCGTACATTTAACACTGGCCTGCAGTGATACGGACAGCAGTTTCCTTGTTTACTTCGTATAGTGTCAACAGAAAGACTTCTTAGTTCTCGCGGTTTGTATAATGTGCATGAAAAGTCCCTTATTGAAGGAGAATGTGAACTATAGAGGGAAAAGAGGGAATTGGAAAAGGCCTTAATTTTTCTACATATAACAACCATTTTAACTCATAAAAATGTGAAAATGTGGTCTTTCTTTATGGACTTTTGGCAAAAGTGTTACAAAAAATTACATGTAAACGTTTATCTTTGGCATCTGTAAATAGGATAAATACCCTAGAAACAATGCAAGACATTTTTATTTGAGGGTCAATCGGTTATCATATATTTATTAATGCTATTAGATAATTATAATTAATTAATCAATTCATTCATTCATTCATTCATTCATTTTGTTGAGTTTTTTTTTTGTTTTTATTCGGGCCACCAAGCTTGACTTCTGGGCACCCTAGCCTTAAAGGATGGGTGCCCAAAGGGCTTCCTAGAAGTTTTGTTACAGCACAGCCTTGGTTTACTTAATGTTGCAAGGAAACAAGCTACTGATCTTTTAAAACCATTACTTCTGAATTTAAAAATGTTTTAGGAATTTATTTTAAAAAACAGAAATGTAACAATGAGAAGCACACCGAGTCTTTTTCGAAAGAATAACCTGTTAAAGTTATTTTTTTAAAAATCTTATTGTGTGTAAATTATTAATTAAAATAATTTTAACCTTGATTGAAGTGAAAGTGGAATGAAGCTTGAAGGACAGAGAATTGACTAACTGGAGGAACACTGTCGAATGGTATGATTGTTTATACCCAGAGCTTATTACTTTACTTTACAAACTACAATTAAAATTTACATGATGGTAAATTTCAATCAGGGTCACTCAATCAGACAGCATCTAAAACATTTCATAAACAAATGTGATGTAAACATGTGTTGAAGAGATCACTGCTGAAATGATGGATGAAGACCAGTAAATTTTGATGATATCCTACAGCTACAAAGCTCTCTGCGATAAGCAATATGTGTCATACTAGTGTATACCTAACTGGTGTAGAATGATACATTTCAATATGTGAATCCAGCTGTCACCTTGCTGTAACAGACTATCCCTAAAATAGGGGATCCACGGTTCTCATTAACCGCTGGTCGCCAGCTAAAAAAACGGCTACTTCGATTTCTGAGCCGCCTACTTTTTAATGAGGTTAAATATATTTAGTTAACTTAGTTAACAACAAGGAGCGTGTTGCTCAGTAGTTAGCGTGGCGTTGGTATAGCGTTAGCGTTTATTAGCGTTTTTTGGTGGCATGCTGTGGCATTTGGTTTGTTGCTAGGGTTTGCGTTACTGTAGTAGGCCTGGTGTGGAGCAGTTTTCTGTGCCCCCGGGTCAGCGGTGTATTGTTGCAATTTATGCATGTGCCTTTACATGTGTTCGTAGTTTTACTGTGCTTAGTGTTCGGGACGTCTTGATCAGTCTTGGGTTTTTTTAGTGTTTTCTCCCACCCTCCTCTCCCTTTATTATTTTTACCTTATTATTAATTTATTAGTATTTTTATTGTTATTTTGTTATTTATTTTTATTGTTTTTATTATTATTGCTGTTTATTATTGTTATTATTTTTATTATTTCCACTGAGCTCCTGGCTGTGTGTGACGGGTGCTTGGGCTGGGGCTGGGTATGGCGGTCAGGGCTCGTGGCTGGGTTGCAGGTAGGGCAGGCTTTTGGGGTGCTCTTGCTACCTGGGTTTGGTGTCGGCAGCTCCAGCCCCGGGTTCCTGGGCACCCAACCTCCATGTGCGACTCAGGCGTTAATGATATATAATATGTATGTAAGTTGTAAAGAGTAATTTGGGGAAAACACAGGTTTTCTGGAATGTGACTGAACCCTGACCCTCCTTGTCTCAGGTCAGTAGAGGCCATAGCTAAGGAGGGGACTTGGGTCAGGATGTGGTGTATGTTTTTAAGGTGGTCTTATACCTAAAATTTTTTTTTTTTGCGAAACAACTCTGTGGAACAGTTTTGGTATCACGTTAAAGGACTTTGCACTCTGACTTCAAAAATGAGCTTTTCCAGCTCACGTGCCACGATAGTTAATGAATAACTAGCTCCTTAGTGTTAAAAAGTGGTGTTCATTATAAACACGATAACGTAATAATAAATGGTTCGAGAAGTATGGAATTAAGTTCATCCTGTCCATAAGCAAGTTGTCCAGGAGACAAACCTCAGAAAACAGTGTTTTGAGGGGGTTTTTCTCGTGAAATGTTGAAAAAGTATATTAATATTAACTATTATTAAATTCTCAGCCTCGGATAATGCAATTCCAGCTTTCTGATTGGTTTACTGGATCTCGGTTACCAGCCATTATACCTGCGTTTGACCTTATATGGAAATGAAAGCGGCAAATGTCGCTCGGCATAAGCTTTTTCGCGTGAAGCGAAGTTTCGACGACAAAAAAAATGGATGAAATAAAGCACATTTGGTGAGCTATCCACACAGGAAATACAGGGAATTATGGACAATGCCGTCCCAGTAACAACAAAAAAGCCACAAAGCTCGAGATAAGAATATTTAACGGCACGTATACGTTAAGTTTCCCTTAAAGTCGCAAAATTAAAATATGACCGGCGAGATTTTACGCATTCATGAAGATTATGTAACAAAAACAAATTTTACCTGAACAGAATGGCTTGCTAGTCCTGGTAGCACCAAATTTTCGAAACCGATATAAGAAATGTCAAAAGAAGAACTGAATGTTCAGTTGAAGTGTTTTTACTCGTCGGCGAGGAAGAAAGATGACACGTAAATTGCAAAAGTTCATTGATTAAATCCATTAAAGCCGCCAGTTGATCATTATTTCCTTCGCACGCCGCCGCACAACAAACCGTTTTCCATTATCTCTGACCAGGCAAATAAGTTATTAGAACATATGCATTTGTAAAAGGCCGCAGGTAAACAGGCATAATTGCCGGCGTAGTCCATAAGAAACCAGTTTCCAATGAGCAGATGAGGAAACTGTTCGAGTTAGCAAGCTCGGATCAGCCGAGAGCAAGAATCCCGCACAGCTACAGAGGACGACCTAGTTTCATCTCAGTCTCTTTTTTGGCCGACGACGACGAGAGAATCAACGACAGCTAGCGCCAACAATTCTGTCCTTGCGAAAAACACCTCAAGGAGTTGAGTGTTTTGAGCTGAACCGAAGTAAGCCCGGTTCTTTACCAGCCACGAAAAACCACCAGGTGGCCTCGGAGATTCTGAAGATGAATCTGACGCTAAAATAGTTTCTGTCCTTGACTCTAAAACTGACCAACAATGAGCTCCACACATACAGCTCGAAATGCCAAGGCTTTCAAAGCAAGGGAATCCTGAGAGAGATTTTGTCGAGAATATTTTTGGCACAAAGTCTGTGTCACATGGCGATCAAAGTTTTCCGCAGCATTATTACAATGGCAATGTGCAAGTGCACAATTATTTGGCTCTTCTCCATGACTCGAACTTGAACGCTTTTCAAACTTTCTGACCAAGGTTACATCTCCTTCATTTGATAGACGTTTCTTGAATTCTACTTGATTGCAATTTTATTCAGCAAATTCGCTTGCTTCGCTCTCAAATTTTTCATTCAACTAATTTTACAAACGGCGCGCATGTCATGTGATTTCTCACTTGCTGTTGTTTTTGTCACATCGACTTCCGGTCGTTTTGTAAAATTAAAATCCAATAAAATTAAGCTATATTTCCAAGAATACAAACGTACCGAATTTAATAAAACAATTATTCCATTCGCGCTTGTTGGATATGAGATTGGTTATCGCCAAGTCGGCCCTACGGGTCTCGTTGGCTATTTACCATCTCAGATCCAACGCGCGCTCATGGAATAATTGTTAAATATTAACTATATTAACTAAATAACAGGAAAAAATTTCATAAATTGCAAATTTTGGAGGTTTAAGACCTAGATAATTGTGTCCTTCATCAATGTTGAAAATTTGACAACATTCGGTTAAAACCCAGTGGAGATATCGTGTGCGAGATATTGATGATCCTTCTATTTGGTCATTTTGAGAAATAAGGCTTTAAAGTTTTACTTCGGTCTCAGAGAGCCCAGATTAGCCCTGTGAACTAGGGGGGGGGAGGTTAGGGACAGGGGGAGGGGTATATTTAAAGGTTTTACATAAATGTTTCATTGAACACCCGAATACACACCAGTCATAGAAATGTTAACCAAGTATAAGGAGCGTATAAGATGGTAGAAGAAATAATGTTCAGGACCATGATGCAAAATTCTCATAACTACACATCTTTAAAGCGTTTGTGTAAAGTATCATTAAAATGTACTGAATTGAATCCATTTTGTGAGTACTTTTAGACTGTAAACAATGGTTGCTATGGGTGTTGCTATGTTGAAATATAGCTAGAAGTGTTCAGATTTCTCAATTTAAACGTAAATTCAGGAGTAATTAGAGGAAAATCGTTTCAAAATACGATTTACAAATGGACAGGGATGTTGAATCTTCATGTTCCAAATAAATGGTTTTCTGGAGAAAAATTTATATCTGAGAGTATAAGACCCCCTTAATTACAATGTAGGATAAAAAAAAAAAAAAATGTCTTTGTATGTTAATCCCCTAAAATTCTTGACATGCCTCTAGACCTTCCTAGAAACTTTTGCCTTCAGCATTTGATTTAGTGACTGCTCTCTACTTCACAAAACTAGCCTTCTTTTCTCCACGGGCAGCACAGATGTTGAATATGATTAATAGATGACATTGTGCTGTTGGCGAATGCCTTACAATTTTAGCCATTTAAAAAACAATGTATGAGTCAGAATGCTTCGAAAATTGCTCTAAATGCTATGTGGCTTACCTTATGTTTGCATTGCGTATTTTGATGTCTTCGTGTTCCTGTTAGGTGGTTTAAAGCCATTTAGGCAAGATATACTTTTATTGAAATTATTTTCTACACGTAGTATTTAGAGCAATTTTTTGAAGCATT